>NC_133769.1:109485404-109533995 GCF_003597395.2 Chelonoidis abingdonii
TTGGAACCCATGTCCCTTGTCTAGCAAGTACCACCCAACTGAGGTTGAGTCATTTCTGTCACAAAGCAGTGCCACAGCTCGGCACCCTGGGATGGGGTAGGCGTGCCTATGCAAATATTTGAGACTTCACATTCTGGACATTCTTTCCACACTTCCCATAATTCACCACCAGATGTCAGGGTACAGCTCATCCTGACTCTGCTTACACTTGCTCCCATTTTACCAAATTGCTCTGAATCAGTGACCTGTCCTTTTCATTATTTACCACTCCCCTAATTTTTATGTTGTCATCTGCAAACTATCAGTGATGATTTTATGTTTCCTTCCAGGTCATTGATAAAAATGTTAAATAGCACAGGGTCAAGAGCCAATTCTTGCAGGACTTCACTGGAAACACACCCACTTGATGATGATTCTCCATTTACAAGTACTTTTTGAGACCAGTTAGCCAGTTTTTAATCAATTTAATATGTGCCACATTATTTTTATATTGGTCTAGATTTTTAATCAAATGTTATGTGGTACCAAGTCAAAAGCCTTACAGAAGTCTAAGTATGTTACATCAAACACATTATCTTTATCAGCCAAACTTGTAATCCCGTCTAAAAAAGGTATCAAGTTAGTTTGATAGGATCTATTTTCCATAAATTCATGTTGATTTGTATTAATTACTTTATCCTCCTCTAATTCTTTATTCATGGAGTGGCTAACATGGGACTCATGTATCTTGCATGGGATTGCTGTCAGGCTGATCAGCCTAAGATTACCCGGGTCATCCCACTTACCCATTTTAAAAATTAGCACAACATTAGCTTTCTTCCAGTCTTCTGGAACTTCCCCAGTACTCCAAGACGTATTGAAAATCAACATTAACAGTCCAGCAAGCTCATCACCCAGCTCTTTTAAAACTCTTGGATGCTGATTTAAAACTGTCTGATTTAGTAGTTTCTGGTTAACATACAGAAACAGAAGTATTTGTTGAACACTTTTGCCTCTTCTACATTATTATTGATAATTCTACCATTTCCTCCTAGCCAAGGAGAGTGGGGCATGTTAGCCATAGTGCACGTGCACCATGTTCAGAAAAGATTGTAAGTATGGGCCTCCCTGAATGAAAAATTGTGTGAGATTAAAACATGGAATTTCCATAAGCTACAAAGGAAAACAAATATGAAAGGATATGGGAGAAGGCAAAATATTTTTTGAATGCAGCAAACAGACCTGGGGCTCTAAATAGTGGGGGTGTCATAGAAAAATCATCTAGAAATAGCCCAACATGTTTTTTTGGCCTTACTAATGAAACCCTGAGGGAAGACTAAGAACATAGCATATGGGTACATTTGGGAGGACTGAATGAATACCCGTGTGACATCGAAAGTGCTCTATCTCTAAAAACAGACAGCTGCAGCAGGAGCTGCCTGGCTCAAAGTGTTGTAAGATCATTTTTTTCCCGTATTCAATCCATTGACTGGCATCATCCAACCAACATCAGTATACACTATTGTCATGATAGAATACATGTGCTGAGTGACAGATACCAAAGTGGTGCAGAAGTACAGATAATCTTCTGGTGGCTTCCTAAACATCGGTATTAAGAACAAAAAAATCAGAGTTAATATTCAGAACTAGAGCTAGAACTGTATCTGCTTTAAACTTTAGGAGACTGGTCAGTTGCCTGGGGATTAATTTCTAAGATTTTTAGAGAAACCACTGTTTGGTGGGTGAGGGCACGGCTGCTGCTGAAGGATCAGGATCATCTGTGCCACTGGGAGGCAGTACCAGATCAGCGTTTCTGCACTGAGTGAATCCCAACTTCCCTCTTCCTCCTGTGCAAGAAACCAAATCCCCACTGTAAACTATCACACTAATGCATTACCAGTTTGAGTATCCAGCAGCCAAACACACTCACGCTATTAGGCAAACGTGTTCCTACCTTGCCCATTCCAAGTTATGACTCCAAGCAACTAATATTCTTTCCCTTTTTCTTACTACTTTAGTACATTGCAATCTCTTGTTTAACACTCTCAAGAGAGATGCTTTCTAGTTATAGTATACATTTATAACTGGCTTTGTATTTAGAGGATATTATTTTATTATCTACTATTGTGTCTAAAAAAATTCCAAGAATGATTTTCGAGACTGGTCCCTAGTATCCAACGAACAACAAGGAGAGAAACCTTTCAATGTTATAGATCTTAAAATAGTCTAATCTAAATTACAGGATAAAAATTGAAGTGCAAAAATATTCCAGTCTGATTAATTCTGTGAACAAAAAGACTTATAGAATGATTGAAGATTTTTTTTAGTTTCATGAGTTGACAAAATTCACTATTTTAATTCTTTTTTCCTTATTGTTTCTACTGTATCTGTGTCTGCATGTTCCACTCTTCAGAAGAGTTAATCTAGGCAGACCATAACATATAAATTTTACTAACTTCCGTGGCACTCAGATGAATTCCTGTGACCAAGCGTTAATTAGCCTTGACATTTGATTTTTGGCTCTCAGGCTAACCTCCAGATCTTCTCCCTTCCAGGCACCAGACTGGAACATTTCCTATGAGCTTCCATTCTTTTAGCAGAGCCAGCAGCTGTTATTTCCCAAGACAGCTACTAACCCCGTGGAGTCATTAGTTACACACTCCATGCATTTCCCATACTAAAATAAAATATTGATATATAATTACTACATTTCACAGGAGGCTTTCACTGGAGTTGAAAGTGATTTTACCTGTTTGACAGTCTCCTCTCCCTCTTCTGGATTTTTAGATTCACCATCTTCAGATACCTCCTCTTCAAGCCAATAAAAAGCTATTTTCAGTAATTATAGTATCAGCTTCAATTGCAGTGTCATTTAAGTTTTGTCACAGTATCTAGTCAATGTGCTGCTTCATCATCTCCCCCTGAGCCACTAAGCATTTGGGTCACTGGGCCTGATGTTAGCCTGCGAATACATTTCTCATGTCCTTTTTTCACAGAGAGCAATTGACTTTAAATTCAAAGGGTTAATTTATAAAAGGCTCAGTAGCACTCCAAGCAGTACCCTCCCTTCATGATCAGATCACTCAATGAGAATCTGTTCTGATGAGATCTTCCACAGAGCTGGAGCTTCTATGGACACTAACAAAAGGGAACTCTCTCTTTTTGCTTTGTGCAGAATCCCTTAAATCCAATGCCATTATATGCTTCATAAATGAAAGTGTTATTTTTCTAATGCTTCCAGCCTAAGTACTCAAACTAATGCCATTTAAGAAATAAAAGACTATAGACATTCCCTGGAGATGAAAAAAGGCGAAAGGATAGCCTACTTGGGAAAGTGAGGCTGGATTATACTTTAAGAAGAGAGTTTTAGGACATATGAGAAAAATCTAGCGTAGCCCACTTAGTGCAGAGCAAGGAGATGAAGGGCTGTGATCCCCTCCATGGCTTAGCCCAGTGATGTTTGCTTTGCTAAAGGCCTTGTGACACAGTGTAACATGACAGGTATCCTGACCTAAGATCCCTCCCAAACAGCTTTGGACACCTTGTGATTTGTTCTCACCTCTGTGAGTAGTATTTGTTACCTTCCTCCAAACACCATCACCATCTGGTGCACTGCAGGAAGTCTATTTGCAGTTTTTTCTAATCCTCAGCCCTTTCTCCAGGAAGAGGGTGAGCTCTCACCACCCTAAGACCTTTCTTCTTCTAGGCTATACTAACCTTCCCTCTATGCACTTCCTTCCTGTGCTTTTAACTAGCATCCCTAGCTGGGAAGAGGGTGTGGGGGGAATAATTAGCTCACCAAACCCAAGTCTACTTCAGCCATTAAGTGCTTTCCTCCTCCATCAGGCCTTTCCTGGTAGAACTAATTAATGCTTAAGTGAGCAGAGTGGCTCTTGGCACTCTGTCACACATAGGGAAATTTAGATAAACCTGAGCTCTAATGTTTGTTACGGAGCATCTGAAATATGTAGTTACACACCAATGACAGCCTCCTAGTCCCTGAGTCTGCAAATGCTTCCATGCATGCTTAGCTTTACTACCATGAGTAGACCCATTGTGATCATTACTCTAGATTGTAAAGTTAACCACATGCATGTGTGTTTGTAGGATCAGGGCCTAAGGATCCATTCTTGTAATTTATACATCCCTGTACCTTACCTGAGTAGCTCCACTGAAAGCAATAGGGCTGATCAATTATGCACACATGTGAGCAATTATGCACAGGAGTAACTTTATTTGAAGGGTTGGGCTCTAAGGTCCCAGTCCTATAACTGTATTCACACAGGCAGACTCCCATGCCCACATTGATCCATTTTCAGGACCAGGAACTAGTGAAATTGGCAAATGCTGGAATAAGAGTTGTCTTGGATCAGATTTAATGTGTGAGTGTACTGGGTTTGGAGTAGGGATGTTTGCAGGTTTATTTTTGGACACTGATATTTTGGCTATTACATAAGGTGAGGTGCAGAGACTTTTAAAAAATTAATCATACATTTTATCAATTAAAAAAATCAGTTTTCCTAAGTTCTCCTTTCCCTCCTGGTTACATGGAAAGTGCCAACTCTTGTTCATAGCTGCCAAGTGAGGGTAGGTCTGTGTGTTATGTTTTGTACACATTAGTTAATAAGCTATTTGCATCTGAACATAAAATTCAGCTTATGGTCAATAGACACTACTCCTAACAGCAGCAGAACATGGAACGTCACAAAATTTGGTTGCTAAGAGTCTGGTTATATGGACAACTTTAATTCTGGCATTTCCTAAAGATGAAGTAATCTAAATAATATTGAATCTAATTTAACTTATCATTGGACTTCCCTATTTAAATAAACAAAAAAAAGCCTCTGCATTATTAACTATAGCTATTCATAAAAAAAAAAAGTATCAGAAGTGCATAGTTTAGGGAACCATCCTGCATTGTCAAGGAGATAGAATAGGTCTTTTTCCATCTCTAGCCTCAGATGGAGACTGTTACGTGCCTATGTGCTCTGCAGGGACGAGACACACACACACACACACTGAGTGATATGGCTTTTAATGAAGGTAAAGAAAACACACCCGCAACGGGGACTCTGCACGTTGCTAACTCAAAGCGGGGAGCGAGTCCAAGGCAGCAAAACAAATTCTAATAAATATAACCTTATGCTAATAGCATGTAAAACAGCTCATACATAGGCATGTGGGAGCTTTCCCACAACTGGGCTATCTCTTATGGCAAAGGGCCAGGCTTTTCCAAACACGCCGGGCTTCCCAGGCTAAGCGGTTCTAACCGGCTACAAACAGCATATGCTAGTACACAGCAACCTTTAGTAACCTGTCCTTGAGAAGGCGAACAGCCTTAGCTAAACCACCGTGACAAAATCTTCCGCAGTCCCTTACAGAGACCAAAAGAAAGCTTCTGTTATGAAAAGATTAAAAATAGAGTTCAGAAAGGAAATAGTCCTTCAGACTTTGCAAGAGCATTACTGCACTATTATGAATCCAAATGCTGGAAAAAAGTGGGCATGTGATTCAGACATTGATAAGATAAGGATATTAAAGAGGTATACTTGCATCAAGCCAGTGTCAGTGTTAATTATGGGTTTTTTACACCCTTCCTCACCATTTATGTCTTATACCTTCTGTAACTCCCACAAGGAGATTACCAAGATTCCTGGGGCTCTGTTTGCTGACAGCTCAGGAGTAAGGTACGCTGTCCCTGGCAGGGCCTGCTCCAGCTTTTTTGCAGCCCCAAACAGAGAAGTAAAAAAAACAACCCATCACCAAATTGCCGCAGAAAGCTGAAGCAGAGCGATTGAGCTGCTGCCGAAGAGGTTGAAAGGGACTGAAGGGTCCGCTGCCGAATTGCCGCCATGGACCCGAACGTGCCACCTCACTAACGGAGGGCGTGCTACCCTTTTCTTGTTGGCCGCTCCAGGCACCTGCTTCCTTTGCTGGTGCCTGGAGCTGGCCCTGGTCCCTGGTAGGGAGGGGGAGCCAAGGCAAACTCGGAGTCTGCCCAGCAACCAATAGAGAGTGAGATGCCCCTCCCAGGGAGTTCAGGAAAGGGGAGAAGCCATTTTTGAGTCAGTCTGGAGCCAGCCAGGGCAAGGGCTGGACTGGCTGTGTGGGGAGCTGGTGAGTCCCAGGCCTGCATGCAGGGTTTTCCCTGAGCAATGGCCTCTAGGGACCTGAAAGCAAGATCCCTCAGCTGGGCTTTTTCCTCTCCACTGATGATTCCCAGTTTGTAGAGTTGCTGGGAAACTGCCCCAGCCAGGCTGAGTTAGCCCTGCAGCTCCCTAGGTGAGACCAGTCACCACATGGTCAGCTCTGCTCTGGCTGCTAGCGCAGGGCTGCTGCCTGGTGCGTGCGTGTACTGGGCTAGGAGACAACAGTTTGGATTTTAGTACAGTAGTGTAATCTGCACCTTGAGCCCTGCACCCCTTTGTGGTGAGGGGAAATCCTGGGACCAAAACAGCCTGATTCCTGCCTGAAGAGGATCCCTGTCAGCAGAGGTCAGCCCCTCTGTAGTGACCAATGAGTTCAGAGTCATCTCTGAACCTGAGGATCATTCATGGAGTTTGTGAGTGCACCATCTGTTAGTCAGTTGGGGAATTTGTGTTGGGGACCCCCTACTCCCAGAACTGTGTCCTCAAACCAGGGAGTAAGGGTTTGGGGATTTTATAACCTGCTGCATATTAAACTTGTGGAGGGTTTTACCACCTCCTACTTGTGAGTCCTTTGGGCTGTACTGAACCCAGTCAGCCACGCAGCTAAACCCTTGTAGAGAAGAATTTTGTGGTCATAGGTCATCAAGGGCCCCAACAAAGTACATGTATCAATGGGAATCTAATCTTACATTTGCTACATCAAGTCACGTGACTGGGGAAAGTCACAGTTATTAGCAGCGTGGGCACCAGTGACCCTAACAATAGTATCAGAGGGGTAGCCGTGTTAGTCTGGATCTGTAAAAAGTAATGAGTCCTGTGGCACCTTAAAGACTAACAGGTGTATTGGAGCATAAACTTTTGCGGGTGAATACCCACTTCATCAGACACATGTAATGGAAATTTCCAGAGTCAGATATAAATATGCAGGCAAGAATCAGTCTAGAGATAACGAAGTTAGTTCAGTCAGGGAGGCTGAGGCCCTCTTCTAGCAGTTGAAGTGTGAACACCAAGGGAGGAGAAACTGCTTTTGTAGTTGGCTAGCCATTCACAATCTTTGTTTAATCCTGAGCTGATGGTGTCAAATTTGCAGATGAACTGAAGCTCAGCAGTTTCTCTGAAGTCTGGTCCTGAAGTTTTTTTGCTGTAAGATGTCTACCTTTACATCTGCTATTGTGCGTCCAGGGAGATTGAAGTGTTCTCCTACAGGTTTTTTTATATTGCCATTCCTAATATCTGACTTATGTCCGTTTATCTTTTTACGTAGAAACTGTCCAGTAAGGCCGATGTACAAAGCAGAGGGCCATTGCTGGCACATGTTGGTATATATAACATTGGTGGACGTAGATCCCTGATGATGCGTTGGAGAGGTTTAAGCTGAGAACTGTATGTGATGGCCAGTGGAGTCCTGTTGGTTTCTTTCTTGGGTTTGTCTTGTAGCAGGAGGCTTCTGAGTACACATCTGGATCTGTTGATCTGTTTCCTTATTTCCTCATGCGGGTATCATAGTTTAGAGAATGCTTGGTGGAGATTTTGTAGGTGTTGGTCTCTGTCTGAGGGGTTAGAGCAGATGCGGTTGTACCTCAGTGCTTGGCTGTAGACAATGGATCGTGTGATGTGCCCAGGATGGAAGCTGGAGGCATGAAGGTAGGCATAGCGGTCGGTAGGTTTTCAGTACAGGGTGGTGTTAATGTGACCATCACTTATTTGTACTGTGGTGTCTAGGAAGTAGACCTCCCGTGTAGATTGGTCCAGGCTGAAGTTGGTGGGGTGGAAGCTGTTGAAATCGTGGTGGATTCTTCCAGAGTCTCCTTCCCACTGGTCCAGATGATGAAGATGCCGTCAATGTAGCATAGGTAGAGAAGGGGCATGAGTGGACGAGAGCTGAGGAAGCGCTGTTCCAGGTCAGCCATAAAAATGTTGGCATATTGTGGGGCCATGCGGATGCCCATGGTGGTGCCACTGGTCTGGACGTATATATTGTCACCAAATTTGAAATAATTGTGCGTGAGGATAAAGTCACAGAGCTCAGCAACAAATTGTGCTGTGTCATCATCAGGGATACTGTTCCTGACAGCTTGTATTCCATCTGTGTGTGGGATGTTTGTGTAGAGATTCTCCACATCCATGGTGGCTAGGATGGTGTTCTCTGGAAGATCACCAATGCATTGTAGTTTTTGTAGGAAATCAGTGATGTCACGGAGATAGCTGGGAGTGCTGGTGGCATAGGGTCTGAGTAGATTGTCCACATATCCGGATAGTCCATCTGTGAGAGTGCCAATTCTACAGATGATGGGGCGTCCAGGATTTCCAGGTTTGTGAATCTTGGATAGTAGATAGAATAGCCCCAGTTGGAGCTCTAAGGGTGTGTTGATTTGTTCCTGTGTTAGTGTAGTGAGTGTCCTGAGTAGATGGTGCAGTTTCTTAGTATATTCCTCAGTGGGATCTGTTTTACCCTGTTATGTTATATTTGTCTCCTGTTTAATATAATTATTGTGTTGAATATATTGTATGTGTTTGTGTTATTTCTTGGAAGTCTCCAACTATCTGGCAAGTAAGTAGGGATTATCCTGTGGTTAAAATTTTCCTCCCAAGCTGCCCTGGTGACCCTGCCAGAAAGGAGTGAGGGAGGTGGAGGCACCACCAAATAAATTCATAGGAAAAAATATAAAGAAGACCTGCTGAGTGGGTGGTGGGATACAGAAGAACTCAGACCTGTCCATCAAAACCTGTAAGCAAATTGACATTAATGAAGATAACCAGGTGGAGAGGGGATGCTACATCTTCCACATGAGGTTTTTTTCACAATTGAAAAAGGTTCTCCTTTACTCCGGTTTGACACATTTCTGTGATGGTAAATACTATATTGCTGATGCTAGTATGACAATGATTTATAAATTTGTTAAAACTTTCTAAGTTACAGTACTTAAGAATACTGTAAAGGACACTTCATATACAGTGGATTCTGCTTAATAGCAACTATTGACAGCTTTTTGTTTAACAGCACTTGGTTGGGAACCAATCCTGTCCCATTGACTTTATTGTTAGTGGGGTTTAGATATTGCTGATGGCATGCCACCTATTAACATTTTTTTTTGTAAGAGAGGCTCCAGCAGCACTGCAACAGGCAGTAACAAACCCCTAACTTATGTCTGAGTTGCTGAAGTCCTCAAATCGTGGTTTAAAGACCTCAAGGTGCAAAGAATCCTCCAGCAAGTGACCCGTGCCCCATGCTGCAGAGGAAGACGAAAACCCCCCAGGGCCTCTGCCTATCTGCCTTGGAGGAAAATTCCTTTCCGACCCCAAATATGGCAATCAGCTAAACCCTGAGCATGTGGGCAAGACTCACCAGCCAGGACCTGGGAAAGAATTCTCTGTAGTAACTCAGATCCTACCCCATCTAACATCCCATCGAGCATATTTACTGCTAATAGTCAAAGATCAATTAATTGCCAAAATTAGGCTATCCCAACATACCATCCCCTCCATAAACTTATCAAGCTTAGTTTTGAAGCCAGGTATGTCTTTTGCCCCCACTGCTCCTCTTGGAAGGATGTTCCAGGACTTCACTCCTCTGATGATTAGAAACCATCTAATTTCAAGTCTAAACTTTCTGATGGCCAGTTTATATCCATTTGTTCTTGTGTCCACATTGGTACTGAGCTTAAATAATTCCTCTCTCTCCCTGATATTTATGCCTCTGATATATTTAGGGAGAACAATCATATCTCCCCTCAGCCTTCTTTTGGTTAGGCTAAACAAGCCATGCTCTTTGAGTCTCCTTTCATAGGACAGGTTTTCCATTCCTTGGATCATCCTACTAGCCCTTCTCTGCACTTGTTCCAGTTTGAATTCATCCTCCTTAAACATGGGAGACCAGAACTGTGCACAGTATTCCAGATGAGGTCTCACTAGTGCCTTGTATAACGGTACTAACACCTCCTTGTCTCGACTGGAAATACCTTGCCTGATGCATCCCAAGACCGCATTAAGCTTTTTTAACAGCCATATCACATTGGCGGCTCATAGTCATCCTGTGATCAACCAGTACTCCGAGATCCTTCTCCTCCTCTGTTACTTCCAATTGATGCATCCCCAATTTATAACCAAAATTCTTGTTATTAATCTCTAAATGAATGACCTGGCACTTTTCACTATCACTCCAGTTTACAAGGTCATCCAGATCTTCCTGTATGATATTCCGGTCCTTCTCTGTATTAGCAATACCTCCCAGCTTTGTGTCATCCACAAACTTTATTAGCACATTCCCACTTTTTGTGCCAAGATCAGTAATAAAAAGGTTAAATAAGATAGGTCCCAAAAACGATCCCTGAGGAACTCCACTAGCAACCTCCCTCCAGCCTGACAATTCACCTTTCAGTATGATCCGTTGTAATCTCCCCTTTAACCAGTTCCTTATCCACCTTTCAATTTTCAAATTGGAAAAGATGGGGATCAATATAACTAATAATTCCCCATGTGGAACCATATCAAACGCCTCACTGAAATCGAGGTAAATTGGTTCCACTGCATTTCCTTTGTCTAAAAGATCCGTTACCTTCTCAAAATTAATCTTTCAGTAAGAGAATATTGGAACAGTATCAGATCAGGAGTACCATGAGACCTTAGTCTATATAATCCTGTAAAGGAAAGTTTATATTTGATCATTTTAGAGTTATTCATGCAAAGTGTAGTGTGTGTTTAGCTACCCTTTGACAATAACTCTTTGCTAGACAGCTGAACTTCCCCCTATACAAGAGAGGATTGTGCAGTCTGTGGACACATTTCTCTATATGATACCTTCTCGGGTGACTAAGAGTGAAGATTTCAAGGAAATGACAATTCTGCTTCTATCCTTCAGACACGATCACCCCAAATATGACCATTCCAACCCTGGTGCATTGTCTTTTGCAAGTCCCTCAGTCCAAGGAGAAACTAACCAACTTTTAATGGTTGTTTCTGGCTATCATAGTGTAATATAAAGCCACTCCAGTATTATGATCCTTGTTCCAGAGTATAGAATGTGCCTTAAACATTTGCTCAGGGGATGCTGCAAGTTCTATACTTTGTGTTTTTTCTTAGGGGTAAATCCAGGCCTAGCCCCTGGAGTAAGGAGAGCAGAAACAACCTGTTGTGGGAAATAGCTGATGAAGGATTTCATCTGAAAGCAGAGATACTGGACTGTGGCATGCAGTGCTACATGTACGCCAGTAGATGCCAGCTGTAGTTGGGTGCTAATAGGTGCTAGTCTCAAGGGGGCAGGGAACAATGATACTTCTCCAAAGTGCAGGTTGTGAAAATGGGGCCTAACTGAACTGAGCCCCCTACACCTCTTCCAGCATTCCTATGCGTTATGGGAAACAGGCTCACTTCTCCAGACCCCAGCTCCTCTCCCTTTAGTGCAGGAGTAACCCTTAGGGTTCTGTATTTTTAACGTATAGACAGTTAATATACCAAACTGCCAATAATCCATGATGGGACTGGCTACTTCTGTTTTGTTGCATTTCAAAAACTGTTTCATAACACACAGAGACACACAAAGACAGTAGTTCCAATAAATATATTTTTAAAATAAGAAATATGTAAAATCATTTGACTGTCTCAGTGTAGGAAAGTGATATTGCTGTCCATTACAAGATCACACAGCTGTACCCTTCTGCATATTCTATTATATATTCTGGGTAAATCTGGTGCTTCTCAAAGATGACAAAAATGGAGGGATTCCCTGGGCTGTCCACACAGCTGTCATAAAAGCTGTTTGAATTGTTAGGTCTGAGTGGAGGGCGAAGGTAGTTACTGTTTCCTTGAACAAAGTCCCCAACTAGCACTCGAGCTACGATCATGGTCTTGGAACTGGAGCCAGTCTGACAATATTGATGGGAATAACGAGCATCTCTGGCAAAGTAGCTTCCTAAGAACAAGAAAAAGCCAAGATAAGAATTATTTCTGTAGGCTTTATTTTATGATTGTATCTACTACTGCCATAACAGTTGATGCTCTAGCTTATAGCATCTCAACAAGTGCCCTTAACACTGTATGTACCTCCAGGTAACTATAGATATCTCCTAAATCATACTTGTAAATTATGTTTATTATGAATAAGGTCAATATCTAATCATGCTTTTTAAGACACCCTCGATCACCCATAGTCAGTAAGTTAGTTAACTGACTAGTGCAACTATTTTGGCTTTTTAATGCGTTTTTTACTTCACGGACTGCATCCTGCACCTAGTTAAGTCAGCATTGGGGCTTGTCTACACACAGAAGTTGAACCACTTTAACTGTACTAGTATAGTTAAACCAGCCCCAGCCCCTAGCATGGTTGCACTTAGAGTACAACAGTACCTTATTCCAATATAGCTTATTTCTGTACTAGAAGAGGAACAAACTGTACCAGTATAAGGCCACGTCTACACTACGGGATAATATCGAATTTGTTAAAATCGGTTTTATAAAACTGATATTATAATTTCGATTTCATGCGGCCACACTAGGCACAGTAATTCGGCGTTGTGCGTCCATGCTCCGAGGCTAACGTCGATTTCTGAAGCGTTGCATTGTGGGTAGCACTTCCGTAGCTTATTCCATCGTTCCGCGTCTCCCGCCCTTTGGATTCAGGTGAATCTAAATTGTTCGCGGGGGTTCTGGGTAATGTCGTCAACATTCCTTCCTCCGGGAAAACATCAGCTGCAATCCTTTCGCCGCGCGTTTTTCCATGGATTGCCCTGGCAGGCATAGCACGGAACCATGGGCCGTTCAGCTTTTTTCTTTTCTGGCACCCATATGTGTCTGGATGCGCAGAGAGAAGAGGTCGTACCCAGCGCGTAAACAGACTGCATTCACTTGCTTTGCATGGATAGCAGAGATGGTTACCCGGTCGTTCTGTACCGTCCTACTGCCGGAGAAAAACTGGCAATGAGATGACGGTTATCTTCCCTCTCTGTACTGTCCGCTGCCTATCATGAGTGCCTGGCTGAAACATTTTTGAAAAGCAAATTGGGATTGACTACTTGGGCACTAGAGTCATCCCTTCCCTTATGGTTTCTAAATAGAGTCAGTCCGCCTTAGAATAATGGTCAAGGGTATTAACGAACCAGTGTGATCAGAGACAGCTGCTCTGTGTCAGTATTCACAGGGGTTGCCCTGCACAACCGGAGTCCCTGTCTAGAATAGGGCAAGTGTATTACAGAACCAGTGTATCCAGAGCCACAGCTCCCGTGTCACTATTCACCGGGGGGCCCCTGCACAACGCACCGCTTGCTTCTCCTCCTCCCGAACCTCTCCTGGGTCACGTGCAGTGTCCCCCCCCCCATTTTGTCTGAGTTATAAGAATGCAGGAATAAGAAACAGAGACTTGTAGTTGAGATAGAAATGAGGGGGGGGAGGCACTTGAGGCAGCTCCCGGGGCTTGACAGCGGCAGTTACGGGATCTTTTTCTTTACACGGAAAGGGGGGGCTGAAGCCCCCAGTTGCGATGATGAAGCTGGTTATTTAGCCGTTTCTGTCTATCTACCTGGAGTAAACCAGCAATGTTGGTGTCAATGTCACCATGTTAGATATTGATGAGGACGGTTAACGTTTCCTACTGCACCGTCTACCACCAGGGAGGGGGGAGGGAGAGTGAGCGGATATGCTCTTCACTGCTGCAGCCTCGCGTTACAGCAGCATTCAGTTACAATAGGTGACATTGAAAGTAGTCAAGGATGATTTCTTTTCCCTTTTCCTTTATGTGGTGGTGGGGGGAAAGAACTGATGGAAGCTGTTCCCTGAACCCGCGACTGTGTTTGAACACACGACATTGGAGCTCAGGCCAAGATGCAATACTTTTCAGAGATGCTGTGAGTATGTGGATAGCTGGAGTCTCAGTACCCCTCTCCTCATGAGCGTCATTTGAGTCTCTGGCTTCCCGCTTTACGCTTGTACGCACGCTGTGTTCCTGGAGATTTTTCAAACGCTATTGCATTTGTGTTCTGTAACGGAGCTTCTGATACAACAGTTTGTCTCCCATTTACAGCGATCAGATCTAGTTAGTCTCCTGTACAGGTCTGCATGAATGGATCTTTTTGGATTTGAGACTGCATCGCCACATGCTGTCAGAGCTCCACGCTGGCAAGCAGGAAATGTAATTCAAAGTTTGCGAGGGGCTTTTCCTGTTTACCGCCCTGCTGCATCCGAGTTCAGATTGCTGACCCAGAGCGGTTCAGGTGGTGCACCTGTGGGAATACACCGGAGGCCAATAACGTCGAATCTTCCGTCCACACTCAACATACTCCGAATTGTAATATCGAATCTTAGCGCTACCCTCTCGTCGGGGTGGAGTAACAAACCGATTTAAAGAGCCCTTTATATCGATATAAAGGGCGTTGTAGTGTGGACGGGTACAGCGTTAAATTGATTTAACGCTCTTTAAATCGATTTAAACTCGTAGTGTAGACCAGGCCTAAGATACTAGTAAACTGTGTTAATCAGGGATGTGACTTTTTCCCCCTCAAATATCAGTAGAACTCCTAGTATGGACGCATGTAAATAGGTATAATACTATCTTATATAACTGTGTCCACACTAAAGGCTGGGCTGTTATTTTGGAAATGAAGTCACAGCCCTGACTGACATAGTTATGCCACTAAATCTGTATAGACCAGACCTTAGCTGGTCAGGAAGTAGTTCTCTCCCCTCTGGGAAAACCTTTTGCTTTTCAGATTAAAACAAACAAACAAACAAAAAGCAAAACTTTGGCATGGCCTATACTTAAAAATGTGTACTAGCACATCTGTGTTGGTCAGGGGTGTGAAAAAAACAACAACCCCCATCTCGTAACATAGCTATGCTGACAAAATCATCAGTGTAGATGCAACTGTGCTGACAGAAGAGTGTTTCTGTTGGCATCGCTAACCTTGTACAGGGAGGTGGTGTTCCAGTACCAGCAAAAAAACTGTTCGTGGGTGGTGTGTCTACACTAAAGGTGCACAGCTACACTGGCAAAGTCAACATGGGCTCCATTAGCATAGACATAGCCTCAGAGAAAAGAAGTCGCTTTGTGCAAAAAGTTCTCGTTTTGTCAAAACCCCAATTTTCCATAGAGAAAAAGCAAAAAATTTTGACCAGCCCCAGTCAATATCCAAGTTCCTATTGACTACAATAGGAGAAGGAGGCAGCCTTTTCAACAGCCTCTAAAGCAATGTTTCTCAGCTTTTTTGATACCAAGGACTGATTTGCTGCATTCCTAAACTGTATCAGGGAGATCTCCGGGATTGGTGCCGGTCCACAGACCATTAATTGAGAAACACTACTCTAAAGCACATGGTTGCCTCAAAAGTGTTTGTCAAACTTCTGTTTCTTTGGATTTAAGAAAAAGGGCTTCTGCAAGAGAGTTCTCAATCCATTTTTTTTACAAGCTAGCAGATAGCAGTCGGCTACAAATTCTGCAGTTAATATTCCAACAATGGAATCTTGAGACATCATGAACCATGAAGACAAAGCTAGAGTTTTAAAGTGATGCACAATACTAGTGATGCACATCACTAGTAATAATGTTAAACTTAAGAAAAGATGGATTCAAATCAGAAGTTTCCAACAGATAAGGTTGCTCTGAAATTATACAGAACCAGACAAGCCCTTCTGCGGTTAACTATTCACTGAACCCCTACCTAAAAGAGAGGATCCTTTCAATATTTCTAAATACCAACACAAAAACTAGTCAAACAGACCAAAAGTGTTGCTAGAAAGGAAGCATACATTCTATATGCCCTTTGATATGCCTGACTACCTTCCATTAATATTAGAACACAATCCTGTTAAAATCAGTGAGAGTTTTCAAACTGAGCAAAATAGCACAATTGAGTTCAGAAGGATAGAACAGATCTTTTAAATTTGAAACCATGTTGCTCTGCACTCAGAGTAATCATTTACACCTGTAAAAAGTAGATGTAAAATGCCAGTTCAATAGCCTTTGCGCTCACTCTGCATTGGTGTAAGTAGCCACTAAAGATGCAAGGCAACAGAGAATCAGGCTCAGTCTGTAGGAAGTTGACTTCTCCAGTATTAATTTGAGTCCATTTCATTACACTCCAGGAATAGAAAGAGAGAGAGAGAGAGAGAGAGAGAGTGTGTGTGTGTTCATGGTGCATGTACACACACTACCTCTATACCTTTTCCGTATAATGTTCCATGGGTCCCACAGATTCTCCAGTCAAAGTTCTGCCCGCAGATGGCATGCAGATGGGATGTACTTGTTCCATGGAATAAGAGCCTCTCATCCACATCTCTTCCTCTGTTTGTCTTCCTCATCTGCTCCTTTTGCCTAGTGATAGAAATGTGTCAGCGGAAAGCAAAAAACCCCAAAACATGTATGCTAGGGCAAAACAAGGTTTTCAATCTTCCTCTCTGCTTCAACCATATTCCAGTTAAACCTTAAACTTAGAAAACGGAACAAAAGAAACACTGAAGGGTAAGTGGGTTTACCTTGGTTTTCCTCTTCCCATGTTATCCAATAGATCCTTTATGCTACATGTTATGGCTCTACCTACCAGAAAGCAAGGAGGCCACCGGTCAAGACAAATAAGGCAAGGAGGCTGCCAGTTTCACTTCAGTCTAGAAACTTCTACAGCAAGAACAGAAGTATGAGAACACACTGAGTACAAAGAAAGAAACGCAACCATGGAAGAACAAACCTCAAGAGGATATAGGAGAGACCAAGTATAAGAAAGCTAGGGCAAAGGATGAGGAGACTTACAACAAGAGCTCTTACCAGCAATTGTGATAAGAGCTCTTGTTGTAAGTCTCCTCATCCTTTGCCCTAGCTTTCTTATACTAAAGATATGTAGCAATAAGCTAAGAAGAGAGTTTCTTTAAAACCAGCATGTGTGAGCACATGCATGCGCTCACACACGAGCATACCATTACAGTGCAGTTAAGATCCCCAATATCAGGGTATTCTGAGGAAGGGTTTAAGCCCACCTGAGGCATTCCAGTCCTCTAAATCGGTCTCCTATTTTGAACTAAGAAGTATGGCAATAAAGTAAAAAGGCCTGCAGGACTTCCTGACAAATGAAACGACCCATGGCACAACAGGAGTCAGAGCAACTTCTTAATACCAGATTTCTAGCTTTTTAAGTTTCCTAATGGAGGAGGGAAGGAATACCACCACCAGTACCCTGGCTGAACTAGTTACAGTGGCATTTGAAACCAGAATAGCAAATTCAGGTCAGAACTCTTTTTCTGAACCCAAGACTTCATCTCACACACATTAGAGGAACGGCAACAGGGAACCTACTCAGCTGAATACAGCTTCTGTTCAGCTATGGCATATAGCATGGTGCCCATAGATCAACCTTTCTCAGCTCTGCTACTAGTGCCAATCCTCCTGGTATCCATTCAGTTCAGCTTCATGGATACAGGACTCAATTAATAAAGAATTAGAGGAGGATAATATAACTAATGCAAACCAACACAGGTTTATGGAAAATAAATCCTGTCAAACTAGATAGATTTTTTTTTGAATGAAATTACAAGTTTATTGATAAAAAGTAAAGCGTTGTGTAATAAATTTTTGTAAGGCATATTGCACAACATTTTGATTAAAAAACTAGAATGATACAAAACTAACATGGCAGATACTACATGGATTAAAAGCTGACTAACTGAGAGGTCTCAAGATGTAATTGTAAAACACAGAATCATTAAGTAGGTGTATTTCTAGTGGGATCTCTCAAGGAAACTGATCACAGCCCTTTGCTAGTTAACATTTTTATCAGTGAGCTGGAAGAAAACAACATTATTTCTGATAAAGTTTGCAAATTAAGTTTGGGGGAGTGCTAAATGATGAAAAGGACTGATACAGAGAACTGATACAGAGCAATCTGGATAACTTGGAGAGCTGGATGCAAGCAAATATGTATTTTAATTCAGCTAAATGTAAATGAATACATCTAGGAACAAAGAATGTAGGCCATACTTACAGAATGGGGACTCTATCCTGGGAAGCAGTGACTATGAAAAAGATTTGGGAGTCATGATGGACAATCAGCTAAACAGGAGTTCAAAGCTCAATGACATGGCCAAAAAAGTTAATACAATCTTTGGCTGAATAAACCAGGGAATCTCCAGTAGAGTAGAGAAGTTATGTTGCCTCTATCTGGCGTTGGAGTGACCACTGCTGGAAGACTGTATCCACTTCTGGTGTCCAGAATTCAAAAAGGATGTGGATTAATTGGAGGAGGTTCAGAGAAGAGCCACAAGAATGATTAAAAGATTAGAAAACATGCCCTTATAGTGATAGGTTCAAGGAGCTCAGTCTGCTTAGTTTCCCAAGAGAAGCTTAGTGGGTGACTTGACTTGACTATAATCTATGAGTACCTACAGGGGGGAATTGATAATCAGCTCTTCAGTCTAATGGAGAAAGATATTACAGGATCCAATGGCTGAAAGTCAAAGCTAGACAAATTCAGACTGGAGATGGGGTGTAAATTTAACGACGAGGGTGTTTAGCCTTTGGAACACTGTAGCAAGTGTTGTGGTGGATTTTCCATCACTGGTCATTTTTAGATCAAGATTGGATTTTTTAAAAAAGCAAGATATGCTCTAATTCAAATGGGATTTTTTTTTGCAGGGGGCGGGGCGGGCGGGCTATCACCTGAAGTTCTACAGAATGTCAGACTAGAGGATCCCAGTGGTCCCTCCTGGCTAAAAAGTCCCTTTAGCTTGGAGTGGCACATATTAAAGGAACAGTTGTATCACACATGCACAGCTTCACACTAGTAGAGATCCTTCCTTTTAGTTAGTTACACTATGGTAGCTCCAAAAATGCACTAGTCAACATACATACACATGCAGGACGACAGTTCCAGTCCCGAAGAAGTTCTGATACCCCACTCTATGGGCAAGTCTACACTACAGCACTACATTGACGCAGCTGCACCGATGCAGCTCTGCTGCTGTAGAGTGTCTGATGGAGAAGCGCTATGTCGATGGGAGAAGCATAAGCTATGTTGGCACGAGAGTGCCTCCCGCTGACATAGCGTCGGCGTGGACAACATGAAACTTGTGTTGCTCGGTGGAGGAGGGAGGTCCACACCTAACATACATTGCTCAGGGATCGACTTAAGCAGTAGTCGAGACCTGCCCTATATCTTCTTTGAGTGGCAATCAAACGAGTGAGGAAAGTAAAACTGTCTCACTTTAGTCATCTTCAGACTTTTCATCTGACACATCAAGGGTTGCCAGGTTTTTTTCCACGTGACTTGCTAGCTAGAAACACAATAGCCTCTCTTTTTGTAGTTCTTCTCATTCTCCATCCAGCTATTTGAAATCCTAACTTTCCTGCTTTCCTCTAACTTTTTCCGTCTGAGGTGGACACTTCTGGAATCCTAACAAGTACTGATAAACAGGTACAATGCCATCTTCACTAAGTTCTCAGGTCCAATGAGCCAAGAAACTTGTCCCTGGAATGATAGTATAACACGCAATATTTCAGGAAGATGGGTTCATTCTGGTGTGGAAGATGGGAGAATTAAAGAGAAAAAAAAATCCAGGTTATAAAGGGAAGCAAGCAAGCTACAGACACTCCATCTCTCTCTCTCTCTCTCTCTCTCTCTCTCTCATTCACACACACACAGACACACACACACACACACACACACACACACACATACACTCTCTCTCACCTCTTACAGGGATAGGGACAATAGACTAAAAGGCAAAGTGTGGCCTTGCTCCCAAATAGGAACACTGTTGCACACATGCTTTTGCAGTTGTGCTTTCTACACCCTCAATCACTCTTCCCCAAGAGCTTCAGGTTACCAACTGCTGTTCTCCAAATCTTCGTTTCCTAATATAACTGTCACATTTGCTTTAATATTCATGTGCAGGTTAATAAGCAGATCAAAAGCCTCTGAAGCACTAGTGCAAACCTTGACTGCATCAAATCTTCCTTGAAAGCTCTGCAATTTCAGATTAGTGCTTTCCACAAAGATTTTCCCATCATCCAACTCTGCTGTCATTAAGTTTTGCTGTTGGTAGATTTTGCCAGATCAATCTTGTCTTTCTGGTCCAGCCGCTGTGCCACTTTCTCCTCTTCATGGCTGCTGCTCTTTGTTTCAGCCAGAGTAATCCAAGGAAACATCTCTTTGAGCAAAAGTGTTTCGACTTAGCACAAATTACTTTTCCTCTCTTAGGGTTCTGATGTTTAAAGCCTTTAGGTTTAAAGTAAAACCTCCCTCCTCCACCAAGCAACACAAGTTTCATGCTGTCCAGCCAGCGCTATGTCAGCGGGAGGCACTCTCGTGCCAACATAGCTTATTGATGTCTAAATTCTGCCCACAGATATACCCATGCAATCCCATCAGTGTACCTAAGTGCAGAGTGTTTTCGTCGTTGTTTTTTAAAGTTGAAACAACTTGTCCAGATTTATGCTGTGGCTTTCAGCAAGAAGGAGAAGAAGTGAGACAAAATGAGTCTAATCAATACTACACTCCCTAGTGGCCTCTAAAATCAAACCTTAGTGTGATCTCTCTCTCTCTGGGCACTAGGATGCTGACCACAAGGAAATTTCAAGATCAAATTAGGTTTCTTTGGGAAAGGCACATGGAGGGAGTCATAGTGTTTTCTATTAACCCCACTTCTAGTTCCACTGGGTCAGTATAAACCTATCTAGCCACAAGATTCAACCATAAAGTAACAGGCTCATAGGAGCATGATCCTTTTTATATCCTGGAAAGCCACATAAACTGTATTCTGACAAGAAGATCTACAGACACATTTTAAATCAAGCTAGGAATGGTTTGCAAAGTTTCAGTAGAAAACCTCACCAACCCATAGCCTTAATAAAAGGGACCCAGAACTGCACATTCAAGAGAAATCAGCATACATGCTGGAACTAGAGGTGCTACTTCACCCCCTGGCTTGACATGGTTTCCATCATATCCAGGGTTTACAGTTTAGTTCAGTGGCCCTCAGCACCCCCACGATACAAATTGTTCCAGCACCCCTGGAAAAAACAGTCATGAGCTACTTCAGTTATGGTATTTAGGGAGGATAGTTTCTTCTTGGTTAGAGTTAGTGAGACTCATCCGCACATAATGAGAAAGAGAACAAATTCTAGAATTATCAGGATTACTCTGCTGCACCCAGTTAGATTCATAGACTTTAAGGTCAAAAGGGACCACCATGATTATCTAGTTTGACCTTCTGCACATCGCAGGCCACAAAATCTCACCCACTCCTGAAATAGACGCCTAACCTCTGGCTGAGTTACTGGAGTCATCAAATCCTGGTTTAAAGACTTCCAGTTACAAAGAATCCCCATTTACACTAGTTTAAAACCTGCAAGTGACCCATGTCCCATGCTGCAGAGGAAGGTTAAAACCCCCCAAGGTCTCTACCAATCTGACCTGGGAGAAACTTCCTTCCCGACCCAAAATATGGCAATCAGTTAAACCCTGAGCATGTGGGCAAGACCCACTAGGCAGATACCTGGGAGAGAATTATCTGTAGTAACTCAGAACCCTCCCCATCTAGTGTCCTCTCTCCAGCAGCTGAGGATTTTTGCTACTGGCAGTCACCAATGGGCCACATGCCATCATTGGCACTACCATCATACCAGCCCCTCCATAAACTTATTGAGCTCAGTCTAGAAGACTGAAGTTTTTTAATTAAATAAAATGGATACAAACCACTGGAAAACTTGCCAAAGTGATGGGTTCTGAATCCTCTGTAATCTGCAGATTCTATAATTTTTCATTGTCTTCTCAAATAGGTCCTTGACCTCCTTGTATTCACTGGTAGTATCACTCAGCTCCACCAACTAAAAACGATAAGCATAACAGAAATCAAGATGTTAATGTGTTTTCAATGAGCTCTCCCCAGGCCTTTGACAAAAGGAAGCACCCAACCACACTGCATTAGAGATGGAACTACCCTGCAACTACACTCACAATTCAAGCTGTGTGAATAGTTTTTTTGTTTTTTTTTCCCCCAATTTGGCCCCCAAACTTGGGGGGGGGGGGAAGTTTGATTTGAACCAAAGAAATCAATTTTTTTTATTTCTTCAAATTGAGACCATTTTTTTCTCGAGTTTTGAATCAAAATGTTTGAGTCGACTCAAAATGAATTTTCTTCGAGTTTTTCATTTAGTTCTAGTCATTTTTTAGTATGTTTCACCCACGTGTGCAAGTGTGTATTTTAAATTGGTCAAATTTCAAAAAAGCAAGCAAGCTGTACTATACTCCAAACTTTCCCAGAGCCCACCCTTACTTATTAGAGGTCTTTTCACACTTGAAAAGTAATACTAACTGTACTGTAGCAAATTATTTTAAAATAGCTTTGTAACCGTAGTGGCAGACATTTTAATGAGGAAAGCAATGTAAGTGTCTCCACAAAATTTTTTTACATGACTTGATAATCTTCAGATTTCCTCTCACTATGAATTGTTCAGTGTGTTCATTTTTTAAAGAAAAATACTGATGAGTATTAAAAAAAAATCTGCACTGAGCTATGGAGCGTCACGCTCTAAGTCATTAGTTGGAGTCCAGATCAAGTCAGTAGTGACCAAAAAGTCATTATGATCTGATGACTGTTCAGTCATGCGCTCTTGTGGAATGAGTTGGTGGTCTTAATTCGCTTCCCAGTGACATGTCTATGTCAAACATGCCAACTGTATATTTCCTGCTTGCACATGTCACTGGAAACACCACATGAACCTCATCTCTTGAGTTTGAGGGTTGAATTTTAAGTAGTCTACCTTCCACAAGAACTAGTATAGGAAAGATCTCTTCCTGAGTAGAGCTAACGGGTCAAAGAGTACCTTGTAACCTATTTCAGGCAGTGCTGATTGGTCCCAGTTTGGAGGAAACAGATGAAATGGATAAGTAGTTTCCAATTGGCTGTTTGCAAACAAAAGAAATGAACAGCAGTGAGCATACGGCACTTCCACACGGATTATCCTGCCCTGGAGCTTCAATCAGCTCTAAACGCTGTCTTGAAGACACAAGCCACATTAACTATTTTATCTTGGTAACACTAGTTGCCAATTCATGCATATTACAGTGACCAGTTATAATAGGGACAAGAGGTAACTTATTGCCAGAGAGAATAAAGGGTACTGTAAGAGTCAGGCAGCACAATTAAGAGGAGGTAGAATGAGTAAGAAAGCTGTTGAAACTTAATCTTAAGGACACTTCACATAATGCTTCCAGAGCAAGTTCCAATAGCTGCTTGAACCCCTGGGAAATTAGGATGTTACCCCTTTCTCTTCACCTGGGCTATGCACACACAAAGTGGCGTGCCAGATCAGATTAGTGGTCTGTCTAGCCCACTAGCCTGTACCAGACCTTTCAGAAGGAGGCACAAGAAACTGAAGTGAACAGTTACAGCATAATGAGTCTATAAGGAAAGTTTATTCTAACCTCCATCAAATAGTTGTGAAACTCTCCTGATTCAGGGTGTTAAATAGTCCTTCCAAAATACAATTATTTTATGTTAGATATTATGACTGTGGCTATTCTTATCCATATAAATCCTTTTTTAAAATCCTGCTGAACTCTTGGCTACAAAGATATCCTGCGGCAGTGAGTTCCAAAAGCTAGTTGTTTTGTGTAAAGAGAAAAGAGGCACTGTAACACTTGTTTTCCCAGCTGGGTCCGAAATTTGTTGAACCAAATCATGCTTTAAATTCTCTATTGCTAATTTTATTGAGCCATATGCTGGAACTTCCTCAAATTAACTGAAGTTCCTTAAATCCGAGTGTATGATTCACTGTCTGCACATCACAGCATCCCTGGGCCTCCAGGGAAAACATTCTCCGGCTCCATCCTAGCTCTCCAGAGTGGCATTCCCCAGCTCCTATTTTTTGTATGAAGGAAATAATTTTATTCCTGTGGTCCCATACATTAAAGAACAAATAGATGCTTGCTCAAGCAACAGAGAGATAGGGTTACCAATAGTAGCAAAGAGTACACAACTGCTCCAGCTATCTGCAAGCCATCAGTTGCCACAGAGTACCATCAAAGCCTACATCCTGGAGGTGCTGGGGAACCTACGCTCACCATCACATCCACAACACAGCCTAGCATTAGCGCAAACTAGCGAATGCCAGAGGCTTCCCTATGAACTGACACTCTGTGTAGGGCAGTGTTTGGCAATAAAATGAAAAAGTAAGTAGTGAACACACTCGCCAGTACCTTCTCTCACTCTTGTCTCCCCCGCCGAAGAACACAAACTTTGGCCACCTACAGACTTTTCTCCGAGTTTGATAGTGCAAGTTTATCTGGACCATATCTTGAAAGAAAAAAACACTTAACATGACAGGAGTTAAAGAACCTTCACTACCCGGTAACTCTGTTTATTTAAATAAAGAAATAGTACAGCTATGTATTGCTCCTACTCTGGCCTTCAGTGCTTCACAGGTTGGGGTCACTCTTTCACCTGTTCTACTCCTACTTGAAGCTCTTTTTGTTATTCTGACCAGTTTCCAGTTCTTCTATCTCACTGTCATTAGGACTTTACGGGGGAAATCTGACTAGATGTAGTGCTATATCACCATCATCAGTTTTCCTGCAGTTCCTCTTACCATCTAGGTTTCTGTTTATGGAATTATACGGACTAAAAGAGGAAGACGCATTAGGTCATCTAACTAGTGCATTTTTCCTGGCCAGCCATACGGGATTGTTCCTTAAGGTTTAAACAAAAGCTTCCCCCTTGTTTGCTGTTTTTTTATCCTGTACTGATCTCACAGATAAAGCATTATAACATCGCTACCACCTTTGTAGTGAAACATAGACTATGCCACTTGTGGTATTCTATGCGCATATCAGGGCCGGCTTCAGGCCACAGCGCGCCAAGCGTGTGCTTGGGGCAGCATGCCGAGGGGGCGGCAAAATTGCTAGAGCTGACCCTGGTGCACATGCATTTTTTGGGAGCCACACACCCTTTTTTAGTCATGTGTCAGATACCAAGTACTTTTGAGACACTGGAAAGCCAGTTGAACTTTTAATTTATTTCACAATATTATATCTATGTCACAAACAAAAAGATCTCTGGATCTACTATTCATTTTCACCTTAGTCCAAGCAACTGACTCCTACCCTGGCTGCATCCTTTATGCCTTCCCTCACCATAATCAGTCTGCAAGAATATCCACTGGTCTTTGCATCTTCACCATGTTTTAAGGTTCAGTTCTCCTCTTTTACTTTCCCCTTTGTTCTTGCATGAGAGTGGCTGTCCCAGAGTTCACAGAGAGTTCACTCACTAGTGTATTTATCAGCAGAGAGCATCTGAAGAGACTTTGTACGAAGGAAGCTATGTCTAAGTCAATCATTTTGTAATGTGTTAAACTTTAAACAAGCAGGTGTCTTACCTTGAAAGTTTATCTCATACTGCCAAGAACCAGCTTGAAACAATACAGTGCCTTTTTGGTCCGCTAGAAATGCTGCCTCCAGATCTGCAGAAGTCACCGTGGCAGCACAATAATTTGCATGCTATAGAATGAGAGCATGGGAGAATTACACCCATTACAAATGGACCTTTGGTTTCAATGGCATTGTATGCATGCAACAGAGCAGAGGTTAGTCTGTAATCTATTCATTTTTATTAAGTCAATGATAGTGTTAAATTAAGTCAGTTTGGTATGCTTCCTCCTACCATTGAGAAGAGCTAAATACTCTTCTTCCAATGACTATTAGTCTGGTTTAAGGTTGAGTTAGTGCACAAGAGACAGAAAGGATTTACTCAAGAGGAGCCAACTAGGACTCACTTGAAGAGGCATTAGCTGAAGATCTGTTACAGATTTTGATTGAAACGGTGCTTACAAATGCCAACACTATTCCAAGAAACAGCATTAAACTCTCCCTTGCTTTGGTCCTGCACAGAGTTCCAATAGGATCAACTATAAATCCACTGTGACAGATTAGTGGATATAGCACAGCTATAGATCCACCATGTTCAGAGGAGATTGAAAGCACTCTACAGAAAAAAGGGCAGTTGGGCTACTAGGATTTCCATAGAGCTACAGTGCAAAGCAAAGGTGAAAGGATATGAGAAGGCAGGATCTTTTCTGAACGCAATAACTGGAAATGGGGCTGTGTAACAGAAAATACTAGAGCAGATCAAAAGATAATTTTCCAGAGGGAAGAAACCTTTCACAAAAATGGTTGGTTTGTTTTCCTTAATTTTCTGCAGAAGTTTTTGACTTTTCAGCAAGATATCAAAACCCAAAATATTTTGATTCAAAGGGGCGTTGCTGTGCCTCCTGGGAGTTGTAGTTTGGGTGCCTTATACTTCCATTTTGTTCTATGGATTAGGCTGTCTGGTCAGACTACATCACTGGTGATGCCCTGTTCTCTCCTCTTTTGGCGAGGAGGAAGGAGCGCATCATAGGAGATGTAGTAGATCCAGAAAGCACAGCCCACAGTGAGAATGGGAACACTCAAATGATAACTCCCAAGGTGCCATTTTGAATCGAAGTGCAGTATTTTGGTTTTCGTGCTTTCGGCTGTCCAACATTTTCCTTGGAAACCCAATACCTTTCATGGCACAATTTGTTTAGCTGAAAAACAGTTTTTAACCAAAATTATATGACCAGCCCTAGACAAATTTTTAGAGCTATTTCTCAGAAGCTTCTATGCAGTATTAATGAAATATTGAGGAACAACTAAAACACAGAGGCACACCTGATAATACAGTAATACACCTGTGCACACAGAGAGCAGTGAGAGAACATCTGTGTGACATCTAGAATGGCTCAGAGCTGGCTGGCTCAGAGTGCTGGGTGTCAGTCGAACACAAGCTCACCTGTTTCCCATATTCAATCCACTGCCCAGATCCATCCAACCAGTACCAGATGTATTCCATTCTGACAATAGATTGCAAATGCATGACAGATGGTGCAGAGAGATGTCAAAGTGGAGTAAAAGAGCAGATTGGCTTCAGGTAACTTCCTGAATTCTAATATTGAGAGAGAAATCCCAACTTAACACAAGCCTTAACAGAACTGTTCAGATGGTATCTTATCTTCTCTAAGCATTAGAACACTGGCCATTTTTGAGGTAGGAGCAAGGCTCATTGTATGCTTGTCAAGTGCTCTTTCAACAACAATAGCAGAATCTGTACAGTGATTAAAAAAAAAAGGCTCTATTTAGACTGTGATGGATCTCTGCAGGAATCAGGTTGCAGACCTTTTCTGGGGTGCTCTGGATGAGTATACCGGTCAGTATATCCATGCAATATAATGAGTATACTTATCCTCAGGAGTCCTCCTAAGGAAAAACTGGCTTAAGTCAAAGTACATCCCACAATACTGGCTTGAGGATTCAGATCCAGTGATTTGTCCTCTCTCTCTCTCAAAGTGCCCGCTAAGCCAGTTAAGAGTACAGGATTCCACAGAACAAAGGAAGTGTTGTCTATGCATTTATAAGTCCAAAATGTATTTTGGGAGAAAGCCATTTTGGTGGGGGTAGGGATGGTACAGAGAGGCAGGGTTAGGCTTAATCCCTTCCATAAAGACCAGCTCTGCAGTTTGGATTTGAATCAGACTTCCATAAAGTTCAGGCATGTTTGGCTCCAGGGATTTTGTTTGGGCCCATATCTGAAGGCTAGTAGCAGAAGGCCAATGATGAGCAACATGGCTATCCATCAGCCAAATATTAATAATCCTACTATTTGGAGAATGTGAGGTTTTGTTTTGTTTTTAAACTTGACCATCTCAATTTTCGACTCCAAACAATATCTTCTCTGTACTTTAGTGCTTTGCTATCCCGTGTACAACTTTTCCTTATAACTAGTTCCTTATAACACGTTCAAGAAGTGCCCATCTGCTTAGAATGCAAGTTTACAAGAGGCTGTGCCTGAGATTTTTCAAAGCTGCCTAACAAGTCTGCATACCCAATTCCAGGAGGATTTGGGCTTCCATATCTCTTAGTAGGCTTTGAAAATCCCACCAAACCTGCTTCCAGATCTGAAAAGAGCAACTTTCAAGACCCAAGTATCTGATTAACAAGAAGAAACCCAATCACTCAATTTAAAAAACATCTTAAAAGAAAGCCCCTGGTCTAAGTTTATCTGAGTACAAAGATTAGAGCACAAAGGTCCAGTCTGAGTAATTCCAGGAACTAAAAGGCCTGTGGAATGATCAGAGTTCTCATCTTTTGATTGCCTTGACAAAATCCTTTATTCAGATTCTTTCCCCTGCACTGTTATTCCCCCTTAATCTATAGTAATATATGCAAGGTCCATTCCTATAAAGATGAACCTTGTTTGTTCTCATTCAAACCCCACTGCAGCGGATTTGCTAGGCTTATATTAGCACCAGTTTCTTTTTCAAAGCCTTCCAGGGTGGCGCTTGTGCATGCCTATTATTTGCACTTTCCAAAGTTGTGCCTGTCACTAAAGTTTCTCAGATCTTTAATTTACTATAAGATCATGCCAAAATTGACAGTTTTAATTTTTTTTTAAGCTCATAAAAAAACCTCTCATTTTGGGGGCACTTCAATGGATAGACATCCCTCACCTTGTAGTAGAGCCTACAAGCAGCCAAATAAAAGGGTCTTCTTAAATCAGAAAGCCAAGTTCTCCCTTAAATATAATAGGTTTTTGTGCTATCATATATTGTGCACATCAAAAGCAATCTTACAGTACATTTCTTACTGACAGTAGATTTCAGATAGAGGAGAGAGAGGTAAGCAATTAAGGAAAATACAGTTTCTTAACAGACACATCATTATGTTACTCACTGCAAGCAGGCATTCTTCCCAAACTATATTTAAAACAAAATCCACATGCTGTCTAAACACACTCACTCCCCTTCTCCCTGGATTGGCTTTACTAACAAAGCCGAGAACAAGCTATTTTCTCCAGACTTGGGTGTTCATAGGGTTCTTACCTAAGCACTATCCTGCCATAATCCTCTACAGGCAGGGAGCCCCTCCCACCACCCTTATACAAAGGTGGGGTAGTTAGTCACCTGCTTCTGAGTCAGAAGAACCCACTTAACCCCTTCTCAGCAGAATTAAGACCTGCAGCCTGGGAAAGATGTTTCAGAAAAACACTGTCATTGTGTTACACACAATCTAACAATCACCTCTGCATGCTGTCGCCTTTTCTCAAGTATTTCCCTTTCTGAGGTGCTAGGCTATCCTTTATATTTAAAGTAGTACTCCTTAGAAAATTGAAGCCAATAACATTTCATAAGAACATAAGAACATTAGAACGGCCATACCGGGTCAGACCAAAGGTCCATCTAGCCCAGTATCTGTCTACTGGCAGTGGCCAATGCCAGGTGCCCCAGAGGGAGTGAATCTAACAGGCAATGATCAAGTGATCTCTTTCCTGCCATCCATTTCCACCCTCTGACAAACAGAGGGCTAGACCATTCCTTACTCATCCTGGCTAATAGCCATTTATGGACTTAACCCCATGAATTTATCCAGTTCTGTTTTAAACGCTGTTATACTCCTAGCCTTCACAACCTCCTCAGGTAAGGAGTTCCACAAGCTGACTATGCACTGCGTGAAGAAGAACTTCCTTTTATTTCTTTATAACCTACTGGCCTATTAATTTCATTGTGGAACCTAGTTCTTGTATTATGGGAATAAGTAATAACTTTTCCTTATCCACTTTCTCCACATCACTCATGATTTTATATACTTCTATCATATCCCCCCTTAGTCTCCTCTTTTCCAAGCTGAAGAGTCCTAGCCTCTTTAATCTTTCCTCATATGGGACCTTCTCCAAACCCGTAATCATTTTAGTTGCCCTTTTCTGAACCTTTTCTGGTGCCTGTATATCTTTTGAGGTGAGAGAGACCACATCTGTACACAGTATTCGAGATGTGGGTGTACCATGGATTTATATAAGGGCAATAATATATTCTCAGTCTTATTCTCTGTCCTCTTTTTAATGATTCCTAACATTCTGTTTGCTTTTTTGACCACCTCTGCACAGTGTGGACATCTTCAAGAACTGTCCACGATGACTCTAAGATCTTTTTCCTGACTCGTTGTAGCTAAATTAGTCCCATCATATTGTATGTATAGTGGGGTATTTTTTCCAATGTGCATTAGTTACATTTATCCACATTAAATTTCATTTGCCATTTTGTTGCCCAATCACACAGTTTTGTGAGATTTTTGAAGGTCTTCACAGTCTGCTTTGGTCTTAACTATTTTGAACAATTTAGTATCATCTGCAAACTTTGCCACCTCACTGTTTACCCCTTTCTCCAGATCATTTATGAATAAATTGAATAGGATTGGTCTAGGACAGACCTTGGGGACACCACTAGTTACCCCTCTCCATTCTGAGAATTTACCATTAATTCCTATCCTTTGTTCCCTGTCTTTTAACCAGTTCTCAGTCCATGAAGACCTTCCGTTTTATCCCATGACTGCTTAATTTATGTAAGAGCCTTGGGTGTCAAAGGCTTTCCGGAAATTTAAGTACACTATGTCCACCAGATCCCCCTTGTCCACATGTTTGTTGACCCCGTCAAAGAATTCTAATAGATTAGTAAAACATGATTTCCCTTTACAGAAACCATGTTGACTATTGCTCAATAGTTTATGTTTTTCTATGTTCTGACAATTTTTATTCTTAACTATTGTTTCAACTAATTTGCCCAGTACTGACGTTAGACTTACCAGTCTTTAATTGCTGGATCACCTCTAGAGCCCCTTTTTAAATATTGGCGTTACATTAGCTAACTTCCAGTCAGGGGTACTGAAGCCAGTTTAAAGAACAGGTTACAAATCTTAGTTAATAGTTCCGCAACTTCACATTTGAGTTCTTTCAGAACTCTTGGGTGAATGCCATCTGGTCCCGGCAACTGTTAATGTTGAGTTTATCAATTAATTCCAAAACTTCCTCTAGTGACACTTTAATCTATGTCAGTTCCTCAGATTTGTCACCTACAAAAGCCAGCTCAGGTTTGAATCTCCCTAATATCCTCATCCGTAAAGACTGAAGCAAAGAATCCATTTAGTTTCTCTGCAATGACTTTATCATTTTTAAGAGCTCCTTTTGTATCTTTGATCATCAAGGGGCCCCACTGGTTTAGCAGGCTTCCTGCTTCTGATGTACTTAAAAAACATTTTGTTATTATCTTTGGAGTTTTGGCTAGCAGTCTTCAGACTCCTCTTTGGCTTTTCTTATTGTACTCTTGCACTTAATTTGCAGTGTTTATTCTCCTTTCTATTTGCCTTACTAGGATTTGACTTCCACTTTTTAAAGGAAGCTTTTTATCTCTCCCTGAGTCTTTTACGTGGTGGATAAGCCACGGTGGCTCTTTTTGAGTTCTTTTATTGTGTTTCTTAATTTGGGGTATACATTGAAGTTGGGCCTCTATTATGGTGTCTTAAAAAGCGCCCATGCAGCATGCAGGATTTCACTTTAGTCATTGTACTTTTTAACTTTTGCTTAACTACCTCCTCATTTTTGCATAGTTCCCCTTTTGAAATTAAATGCCACAGTGCTGGGCTGTTGAGATTTCTTCCGCCATAGGGATGTTGAATGCTATTGTTTATGGTCACTATTTCCAAGCAGTCCTGCTATAGTTACCTCTTGGACCAGCTCCTGAGCTCCACTCAGGATTAAATCTAGAGTTGCTCTCTCCTTGTGGGTTCCTGTACCAGCTGCTCCATGAAGCATTCATTTAAGTATCAAGAAATTTGTCTCTGCATTTCATCTTGACGTGAAATGTTCCCAGTCAATATGGGGATAATTGAAATTCCCCACTATTATTGGGTACTAAGCTTGATAGCCTCTCTAATTTCCTTAGCATTTCATCATCACTAATACTGTCCTGGTCAGGTGGTCGATAATAGATCCCTAATGTTATATTTTATTAAAGCATGAAATTTCTATCCATAGAGATTCTATGGAACATGTGGATTCGCTTAAGATTTACTTCATTTGAATCTACATTTTCTTCCACATATAGTGCCACTCCCCACCTGCACGACCTGTTCTGTCCTTCCGATATATTTTGTACCCCAGAATGATTGTGTCCCATTGATTGCTCTCAGTCCACCAGGTTTCTGTGATGTGTCTATTATATCAATATCCTCCTTTATCACAAGGCACTCTAGTTCACCCATCTTATCATTTAAACTTCTACATTTGTGTACAAGCACTTAAAAAAACTTGTCCCTGTTTATTTTTCTGCCCTTTCTGATGTGTCAGATTCTTTTATAGTGACTGTTTATCATCTGATCTGGCCCTTACATTATCCTCTTCCATCCTCTGCTCCTGACTATAACCTGGAGATCTCTCATCATTAGACCCTCCCTAAGAGAAGTCTGTGTCCATCCACATGCTCCTCTGCAGCAGTCGGCTTTCCCCCACTCCTAGTTTAAAACTGCTCTAGCAACCTTTTTAATGGTTAGTGACAGCAGTCTGGTTCCACTTTGGTTTAGGTGGAGCCCATCTCTCCTGTATAGGCTCCCCCATCCCAAAAGTTTCCCCAGTACCTAATGAACGTAAACCCTTTCTCTCTACACCATCGTCTCATCCACGCATTGAGACTCTGGAGCTCTGCCTGCCCAGCTGGCCCTGCGGGTGGAATTGGAGCATTTCTGAGAATGGCCACCATAGAGGTCCTGAATTTCAGTCTCTTCCCTGGCAGCCTAAATTTGCCTTCCAGACATCTCTCCTACCTTTCTCTTTGTCATTAATACCTACATATACCACGACCACCAGCTTCTCCCCAGCATTACACATAAGTCTGTCTAGATGCCTCGAGAGATCCGCAACCTTCGCACCAGGCAGGAAGTCACCATATGTTCTCCCAGTCATCACAAACCCAGCTATCTATGTTTCTAATGATCAAATCTCCCATTACTAACACCTGCCTTTCCTAGCAACTGAGTTGCCTCCCCCGAGAGGGTAACTTCAGTGTGAGAGGCAACCCCAGCACCATCTAAAAGGAGGGTCCCAATATGGGAAGGTTTCCCTCTGCTCCCATTGACTGCTTTGTTCCCTGGGCCTTTCATCCTCCTCACAGCGCAGGGGCTGTCTGAGCGGAGGTGGGACAATTCTACAGTCTCCCGGAAAGCCTCGTCAACATACCTCTCTGCCTCCCTTAGCTCCTCCAGTTCTGCCACTCTGGCCTCCAAAGTCCGTACATGGTCTCTGAGGGCCAGGAGATCCTTGCACCGACTGCATACATACGCCACCCCCCCACAGGGCAGGTAATCATACATGCTACACTCAGGGGCGGCTCTAGACATTTTGCCGTCCCAATCATGAAGGGTCTGCCGAAGCCGCAGGACCAGTGGAGCCTCCTCAGGCAAGCTGCTGAAGGCACCCTGCCTGCCGCCTTAGCGGCGACCAGCAGAGCACCCCCTGCAGCTTGCCGCCCCAGACATGCGCATGGAGCGCTGGTGCCTGGAGCCACCCCTGGCTACACTCAGTGCAATAAACGGGATAGGCCCCACTCTGCAGCTGGACTTCTGCCTGCATTGTCTCCTAGTTAATGGAAGGGTTGTTTAAGGCAAGAAGTTTTGAATGTAGTTTGGTTTATAGGTTTTAAGGGGACTAAAAGGGAACAGGTAGAACCGACAAGGGACCCCGCTCCCTTCCCACTCCCCTGCCAAACTCCCTTGCAAAACTCCTGTTAGCAGCCCCTGGTCACAAAGCTCCCTGATCGCTTGTGCGCAGTTTTATAAAGTCCTGGCCTGTGCGAATGCCCCGTCCCCTGATTAAGGCTCAGCCAATTACCAGAGGCTTCTAGCTTTCAAACCTTCCTTTGAAGCTCACAGCCTCCAACTCCCAGCCACAGCACACAATCCTTCAAACAAACAAACAAACAAACAAGACTGACAAACACAAGCTCAGCACACAACAAGTAACCCCCAAACACAAACACACACACACTACAGACAGTCACTTACCCCACAGACGCTGTATTCGCTCCTCCTTCACCTGGAGAATTCCCTTGCGAAACTCCCTGTTAGCAGCCCCTGTTCGCAAAGCTCCCTTGCACTTACTGTCACACACAGTAACGCTCTGGTGTTAGAAGGAAGTGCAGATGGGACAGATGGCTTTGGCAGATATGCTGATTCCAGTCTCCATGCATAAGTCAGTATTTTTACCTTTATTATTGGATTCCTGTATCTCCTACAATGTGCTCAAACTATAAAAAGAGGCTCGGACCCTGCTTGCTGTCTGTGGACTGCTTCCCACCCTACAAGGAGAGTGAGAACAGACCAGGGCTTTGTAGCATCTTCTGATTCTTTTAACACTTCCTTTGTTTCTGTTACTTGCGCCACCGTTTTTGTGGCATGTCGTCTTAAACCATTTAACAGCAGTGGTTATAGTTTGCAATATTTTACATTTCAAGGCTACAGTTTCTTCCCTAGCCTTACAAATATCATTCCATATTTCTTCCTCGCTATATTTTTAACTTCATATGGACCTCTTTTGCTAGCAACCCAGCGGGTCCACGAATTATCAAACTCTGTGTGGATATGAAGGGAGAGGATAAGGGGGTTCCCTTGTTCGTGGTTTTGTCATATTAGATGGTGATTCCTACAGCGGACAACTCGCTTACTCACCAGATCAGAGGTCGAGGTCACCAGTGTTGTCAGACATTACCAATATGGTGCTCTGATCGGTTCAATATTGATAACAGTTGGCTGCATGCATGCGTTCCCTCTGTGTGCTATTCTGGTTCTGCACAGATAGCGGACATGGACACCACAGACCCCGAGAGAACCCCCAATAACCACAGACTCTGATAAGGTACGAAGGTACCTGGCCAGGCTTATTATCAAACGAAACACAATAATAGTTTCCCGCAGACTCTTCAGGATATACTACGAATATGTGCCCCCTGCCAATGGACCGGCTCAGTCAGTGGCGGGACTTTCCACTGCCCCCTAGGCCAGACAAAGACAACATCTCAGGGATACACTTTTATACACAGGCACAAACAAGTTACACATCACTCCCTATATATTGAGGTACAACCCCTCTTCGTGTTAGGGTGCCGCCTCTCACCTTGTACATGTTGTTTTGAACAAAACAACTCTATCATATTACCCTCCTGCCGTCTTTAGGATGGGTCAGCTGTTTCCTTGTTAGCTATCTGGAATGTGCTCATGCTGGCGTGTTCTGGTACCATCCTAGCATGTGTTTACATCACTTGTGCCCAGTACCCTTTAGATATATGTGTTTTTGCAGCATCAGCCCTCTTCATGCCAGATTCTGTGAGCAGGGCCTGCCTCTTATTCACAGCTTAACTTTGCTTTATGTTAGCAAAGTCTTGACCATTACTTTAGTTCAGGCCTTAAGTTTCATACCAGGTCTTTGATACAAGGATTTATGTTCCAGGACCTCATCCTACAACAAATGGATTCATAAAATATTTTTTAGAATTTGGTCTGTTGGCTTGATTTTGGTCTTTTTTTTCTTCCTGGGATGAATAGTTCCCTCACTGTGTTTTCTCTAAATTAAAATTTTGTTTCTGCTTGTTTCAGTCTGGCTCCATCCTTCTATTCTCTATTACAGCTTTTCCCTCCTGGGGGTATGTGTTGTCTTTTGAGTTCACTTTTGTTCCGCATTTGCTGGGCTCAATCCACCTCACTAGGAGTTAGACTGATTAAAGACCTCCAGAATTTAGCCTACCTTTATTATAGCTCTTTATCTAGTGCCCTGTGTATTTTTTATTCCTTTACCTTGAGGTTTAAGCCCACACCACCCAGCTTTCCCCACTGCATCCCCCATTCCTTCCAACACTGCCCTCTCCACAATAGTCTGGATCTCCCCAATATTTTACCTCCATGAAGGGAAGAGAGGGGCTGAACAGGATGCAGCCGGTGGTTGTAAAGTTGCTGGGACAGCAGCTATGAATCCTTTTACTTCCCTTCCCTTGCAGTCTGCTCAACACGCCTCCCATCAGAGCACCAATTTAGATTCCCTTCCTGTACCTACCAAGGGAATCGCAGGGTAGGAAAGAGAGAGGATTCTAATCCAGGGATACCATAAATCATGGGAAACCTGAACATTCTGACTGTGGCTCTTAGCCAGAGTAAAGACGGGACCAGCTTCGGCTTTAGGGAACACTCCCTCATTTGGCTCAGAGTGTTGAGACTGCAACCACAATTACTTAACTTTCTTTTCTTTTCCAAATATCATGGATTGCAAGTGAGATGCAAAATTGTCAGTACTAAACCTGAAGCCCTCTGTGAATCCATGGAACAGGTACAACCAGGAACACCAGCAAGTTTCCCTAAAGACAGTATAATGATACAGAGACCCATTGGTGGTTCTCTGCCAGCGACTCTTGTCATGTCTGACCTACTACACCTCACATACTGTTGTCATAATCTGTATCTAAAAGGTGTCATTTAGGGTATCAGATACAAACAGGTAAAACCCTGGTCCAAACAATCATTGTATGGTGTATGTAGGTGTGTGTCCAAGGAGTTATGGGCTAGAAGTAGGTGCTTAAAATGTGTTTGGCAAGAAATGTATAAGCCCAATCTGCCCTAGGCAAAGGAATGTATATTTGCCTGTCTGACCTGCCTGGTCATCAGGCACAGACAATGAAGGCACATTCAGGACAGCAAGTGGGGAAAGATGACCACAATTACCACAGGGTGTGGAGACTGCCCCATCTGCACCCTCCAACCCCACAAGGGTTCTTGCCTCTTGAAGCACAGTCAGTGAAATATGGGAAGAAATAAGGAGAGAGGAAAAAAGCCATTTTGGGATTCTTTTACCTGAAGATTCAAAGAAACTGAGCACTTTGGACGCCATACAGGCTCCTGGCCAGAAAGGCTGCTCAGCGATTGCTGGAAAAGAGAGTCACTGCGAAACACAACTTTTCAGAACAACAGACTCCAGCAGAGGTGAAAGTAAACTGGTATGGCATACTGGTAAAAAGTGGCCACCGGTACCGGACCGTACAGCTGACTTTAAAGTGCTGCCGTGGCAAAGGACCCTGCTTAAAGTGCTGCCACTTTAACATCATTGCCCCTTTTGCCACCCCCCAGCTGCTGATGGGGGCAAGGCCAAAAGGAGCAGCTGCCCCGAGGCCAGCGATTTAAAAGGTCCCAGGGCTCTGGCCGCCTCTGCTGCTACTGCTACCCACAGGGACCAGGCATCTTGGAAGGACTGGCTGCGGGGGACACTGATACCCCCACCCGCACCCCTTCCACCTGAGGCCCTGCCTTGTCCACGGGCGAGAGCCGGCCCCTGTACCAGTAAATCTTTGGCATTACTTTCACCCCTGGACTCTAGTTTGTTAAATCAGGTTTTAATCTTGTTTTTGTTTGCATGTAACCCTTTGTATCTTTAATCCCTTTACTTGATATCACTTGAATCCATGCCTTTTTGATTAATAAACTTCCTTTATTTTTAATATAAACTAACAGTGCACAGTGATTGAAATAAGAGTGTTTGTTAAACCGCAGCTAAATTAATGAGCTACAAAAGAACATAAGAACGGCCGTACCGGGTCAGACCAAAGGTCCATCTAGCCCAGTATCCTGTCTACCGACAGGGGCCAATGCCAGGTGCCCCAGAGAGAGTGAAGCTAACAGGTAATGATCAAGTGATCTCTCTCCTGCCATCCATCTCCATCGTCTGACAAACAGAGGCTAGGGACACAATTCCTTACCCATCCTGGGTAATAGCCATTTATGGACTTAACCACCATGAATTTATCCAGTTCTCTTTTAAATGCTATTATAGTCCTAGCCTTCACAATCTCCTCAGGTAAGGAGTTCCACAAGTTGACTGTGCGCTGCAAACCCCTAATCATTTTAGTTTCCCTTTTCTGAACCTTTTCTAATGCCAATATATCTTTTCTGAGATGAGGAGACCACATCTGTACACAGTATTTGAGATGTGGGCATACCATCGATTTATAGAAGGGCAATAATATATTCTCAGTCTTACTTTCTATCCCCTTTTTAATGATTCCTGCTGTTTAGTATCTCTTTAAAGGGGCAGCAAACTTCTGTGAGTATTCCAGGACAGGGCTGGACACTACAGGGATGATGGTGTGGGGGAAATTCAGGACTGGGGGATGTTGGAGCTCACTCTGCAGAAAGTCACTGGGCAGTGGAAGCCAGGGTGTGACTTATATGCTTGTCTGCTGGCTGTTGGTGTCAGAGCTTTCAGTCACAGCAGCATAGCATTTAAAACATCCAGAGCTTCAGGGCAGGTGGTAATGCAATCCTTCCTGCACTGGCTTGAAGCCCAAAGCAACACAATTACCTCCCATCAGAGTGCCACTGTTCTAACTTACAAAATCATCTGCTGTGGTGGCAGGATAATTGTGACACCGAGCCCCCTGTCTTCACATCCTACGCACTATTGCAATAATCTTGTACAAACTAAGCCTTGTGAGGTATCATTTAATAACTAATAGCTCACTGAGCATTAATATTCTTGCATGATGTGTGTACACAATGGGTATTAAGAGTTATGGACATATGCTGGAATTATAACTAAAGCGTGTTGAAACCAGGCATGCCAGGTCTGCGCTATACAATGGAATGTGTTTTCCCCAAATGGGAGTTACCTGCAAAGTACTTTGAAAGGCAGAGTATGTATTTACAAAGCACATAAACAGACCCACCGAGCTAGCGAAGGGTGAAGGCAAATTTCACACTGACAAACAGAGAAGATGACAGCATAGAATCTACATCCAGCATGAGAGAGAAGCTTGGTCTGGGTTTTACTTTTCAAAGCATACACTGCAAAGGTTTACTGGTCTATAAAGACTGAGAGGGGGCGGGGGGTTGCTTCTCACGTGATAAGCAATTGAAGCCACTTATTGTATAAAATTTATTGTATTATAAAAGTGTATAGAATATGGTCTTTTCTGAAACCTAACAATGCTAGTAATTAATATAATGATTAATTTTATGTATTAACACTACATAAGGAATTATGGCTACTCATTAATATTAGGCCATACAGTCTATGGCAAGGGTCTCAAAGTCCCGGCCCGCGGGCCACTGCAGCCCAAGAGCCTCCCCACTGCAGCCCACAGAGGAGAGATGCTTTCAGCCATGCTGCCGGCAATGCCTACTGCAGGTGCAGCCCCCCACAGCTCCCACTGGCTGGGGAGGAAGGACAGAGATACTGCCACTAGTTGCCGGGCAGAGTCAGCCATGGAGGCAGTGTCACGTTTTTCCACCATGACTATAAAGTTGTATGACAGTTTTATCATTTCTAAGAAATTCAAAATAAAAAATACAGTATAAACATTTTCTTTTCTGAACACCATCTTTAGTCACATTATTGGCCCACTGGGAGGATTTGAGTACTGGCCCTGGCCCTAAGGTAAATTGAGTTTGAGATCCCTGGTCAATGGCCAAACAGGGAACAACAGGCTCCCTCCCAGACGAGAGAGAAGGCAGCTATACCTGTCTCTTATGTAAATTAAGCATGGTTGAATCAAAACAATGGAATCCCTATTTACATACAAGGGGATGGGAAGCCCACGAGAAGGGAAGAACAACACGTCATCTTGCTGCTTCTTGAAGCAAAGTCATTGAACTATGGAAGTCATAGACAGGAAGAGAAGCCATCTTTGGTATCCATCACTAGACAGACATAAGAGAACAGAGCTTTTGCAAGCTGAGAACGATGGATTCTTCAACTGGGGGCGGGGATTGAAATCTCTGGGATCTGAATATAGGTGAGAAACCTGCTTAGGCAGAGATCTTTCACCTAGGAAGACAAGGGAAACCAGGTCCTTGTGCTTTTGTGGAAGATCTTGAGAGAAACCATCTCGAACAACACCTTTATCTTTCTAGATTAAGTTTTAGATGCATGTTTTCACATTTATTTGCTTGTAACCTTTTCCAACATTATTCCTTTTACTTGGCATCACTTCACTTATGGCCTATTGTTAATTAGTTTGTTTTATTTTAACTATAAACCAACTCAGTGCAGTGTTAAAATGAAAGCATCTATTAACCCCCCGTTACGTTAATAAGCTGGAGCATTTGGGGCTTTTCAAGAAGAAACAGAGGCAAGGCAAGAGGAGTATATGGGGGGGTTACAGCCCCCCCCCCCTTTCTGTCAGAGTTTGCCAGGCTGCTCAGTAACCGGGTGCAGCTGGAACTCCTCCCTGCACAGCAGCTACTGGAGCTGGCAAGCTGCGCCCTGCAGGGGGAAGCAGGAACAACAGCTGAGAGCTGCAGGGAGGGGCCGCTGCTTTCTGAGAGAGGAGACTGAGGGGAAGCGGGGCCTGACTGTGTGTGGGGGGGGGGAAGGGGAGGATGTGACTCGAGCTGTTCTGGGGGCAGCTGAATCTTTAAATTGTGTCCCTGCACTATCAGCAGGTCTGGGTCATCTGAGAACAAGTGAACCTTATTATTTCTCTGAACTGTCAAGGAGATGCACACAATACTGGGAAAATTCAGCATGGGAAGTGTGTTGCAGTCACTTTCTGGTTGTAACCAAGGCTAGTGGCAGCCAGAATGGGGCTGTAAGACAGGCTGCTGCGGTCAGAGCTGCTGAACCAGCGCTGTCTAGCACACAGACACATTGGGTGTGACCTGCTTGCCTGAAGGCTGGTTGTGAGCAGCCCAGGTTGGAAGCTACAACAGCAAAGCATTGTGAGGCACCCAAGGTTTTACAGCAGGCAGTGACCAACCCCTCAGTGATCTAGATTTCACCCCCCAACCACCACCACCTACCCCAAATTGAACTCTGTGACAGTATTTCAGTTCCCACACTCATTCCATTGTTGGTTTCTCTGCTAAAACTGGCAAAAAAGAGACCAACTCTCATGGAAATGTTTGTGATCTGGGCACTGTATGCTAAAATCTGCAATGAAACCACCAATTGATTTTGTAGGCTGTAGAAAGGCCATCAGATGGTATTGATCTGGTGATAGTACAGGCCTGGGTTGTGTTCATGGCAGCAACTTAGCAGAGGAGAAAGAATCGACGGATTGTCATTGAGTTGTCTTCTACCACTAGGGTGACCAGACAGCAGATGTGAAAAATCAGGACAAGGGGTGGGGGGTAATAGGACCTTATATAAGAAAAAGACTCAAAAATTGAGACTGTTCCTATAAAAATCGGGACATCTGGTCACCCTATCTACCACCACCAAATTTTATGATAAATGCTGACCCTATGAGTTGCCTGGGCACATATAGCTCATTCTAGGAGAATGTCTCCCCCTCTCGTGACTGAGCTATATAAAAGGTCAATGAGTCTTCTTCAGCTTGAGGACTTCAGGTTAGTAGATATCCATGTTTTTAGTGGTAAAAGTCCCAAGTACAAACCGCACCAACAGTTCAGTTATACATACCCACTCAGATACAAATAGGTTTTTCGCAATTAAGTTTGACTGAATTGACTGAAATAAAATTTGTTGTAACTAACCTGTTCAGACCAAACCAGAAACCACTGAGGTTTATTCAGCCCTAGTCTGACTTTCTGGGAATCCTAGTTTGTGTTATGAATGCATCTTGTGCGCACAGTCTGAAAAAGCCAATATAAGGATCAAGTAAACTAGTTTACAAGGCATGTCAGCGTACAGACTTTTCTAGTTCATCTCCATCTAACCTTTTCCAGTAACTCATGACCTTTCCCATAGCACTGCTCAATCACTTCCTTGATTTCTCAAACTCTAGCTTTTTATTTAATCCATGAGCTATGAAGTGTCAGATGCTGCAATGTTATTGTAGGTGAGTTGGTGCCAGGATATGAGAGAGACATGGTGGATGAGGTAATATCTTTTATTGGACCAACTTCTGTTGGTGAGAGAGACAAGCTTTCGAGCCACACAGAGCCCTTCTTCAGGTGACAGGTCTGGGAAATCTACTCAGAGTGCCACAGCTAAATACAAGATAGAACAGATTGTTTAGCATAAGTAGTTAACACACGTTTCAAGGGACAATTCAAGGTGAAGTGGCCAGTTAACACCCCTCTAGTCATAGCCAGGAAATGGGGGGGGGAGGGGGGCGGGGGGGAGAAGCAACTGGGAACGGGAGGAGGTTGTTAGTGGGTTACAGATTGTTGTAATATGCTATAAATCCAATGTCCTTATTAAAACCGTGATTTTTAGCGTCTAGCAAAGTTATGAATTTAAGCTCCCGGGCTCATGTTTTGAAAGTGTTGTGCAGGCTGCATTTGTGGCTGAGGACGGATAGGTCAGACATAGAGTGGTCACATTTAGTGCCCTGGATGAGGTACCCCATACGTGTAGGACCAATAGATCTTGAAAGGTGCGTTGTGGGGGTGTTGATCATTGTAGCAGTGGAGATATGTTTGTAGATTTAGCATCTGTTGTTTGGGCAGGGTCTGGTGCTGCTTTGAGTTGGTGTGTCGTGGTCTGTGGGGAAACCTGTGAGGAAGAGCTCTGTGTAAGCTTGAAAGCTTCTCTCTCACCAACAGAATTTGGTCCAATAAAAGATAGAAACACAAAGCTGGTGAGGTAATAAGATGCTGCAGCCTCATTTTGAAAAAGTGAAGCTATTGGCAAAAGATTCTCCTGAACTGACACCAAGAGCAACAGTTAGGTGCCAGGTCTCAATTCTAGCAATGCTGACTCGATGGAATAATTTTTCATTCCTTGCCAGGAACAGCCCAACTCACTTTCTAAAACAAGCAAGTGGCCACAAATTGAAATCACTGAGCTCATCCAATACTGGTGTTAATTTTCTGTTGAACATTAAGTGATTTGATGCTTTTCATCAAAACAGAAGCCTCCGTCCTGCCGTAAGATTGATGGTGGTAGACCCTTGCACCTATGGATTTCTAGCATCAAAAGTGCACAGAGATTGCAACTGTTTTAAAATTTCCAGTGTATAAAACAGCTACTTGAACTATTTTCTTTTGTAATGCAGCAGGGAAGGACTGATAACCTGCCTCATATGTTGTAGGAGAATTTCTGGAGCACTATCAAACTGTTAGCCATTGAATTGAAATGGAGTTTTCCTTTATTTAGCAACTAATTTATCATCGGTAAATGATGTTCCATAAGAAGAAACTTGACTTAAACACACAAGATGTGCCTATTTCACATACTCGTTCATTTTTCCCTAGAATGGAGAAAAGGTTTTATTTCATTCACTTAGGGATTCCTCTGTATGGGGGAGGTGGAGCTGCTCTGTAGTAGTTTAGGAGAGTTGACCTGGTTATTGGGATAGTTACTGTATGAATGTTGGTTTAGTTTAATAGCAGACTGTTGGAAAAACAGGCAGGAAGCAGAGCAATGGCTCAAAAGCCACCATCTACCAACACTTACAGGACAATACAAGAGTCATTCACTCTGAAGTTCTACCTCTGCCCCCATCCTGAGCTCAGCAGACCTTCTTCGTCAAGGAGGACTCCAAATTTGTGAACACAGGAGAAGACCTGACTGGATTTAAAAGGAGATTCCCTCCATGGAGAAAGAGTTAATGGGAACCAGATTCAGACTGACACCCAGATGTCAGAGGTTAAGGGACACTGGGAAAGTGAGGCCTGGGTAGGGTCCCTACCAAAGGATGGCAGGACTCTAAGTAAAATAGACATGCAACCTTTTGTTGTTTTAAAATCCTCTCTGATGTCATGCTGTCTTCATACTGTAATACTTTGGTTTAAGAAAGCTGCCTGGTCACAAGCTCCTGAAGGGAAGACCCACAGGTACTGACCCCAGTCAATACACAGGGTGCTGTAGCCCAGGGTACATTCTAAGAGTGGTAGAATCACGCAGTTCCACTCCAGGAGAGAGAAAGGTGTGAGGCCTGATACCGAAGGGATGCACTCAGAGACCGGATGGGTCAGAGGTGCAGCTAATCGTGCAACTGAGACAGTCTGTTCTAGTTCCACTTTAGCATGAAAACAGACAGACCTCAACAAAAGGAATGACTCTCAATCACATCTGAAAACTTTATTTAAAAAAGTCTTGATAGTACATTGAATAGGGTTTTGACTGATTATATTACAATTCTGTAAATGCTACTTTGGTTTTGATCTAAATATTTAGAGGCTTAACATGAAGTACTTAAAAACTTCAGGTTCTGGCATTCCCCTCTTCAGAGCTAGATGGACAATTCCTGATATACTGATTCTCATCTTTTAAAATTTGAGTCACACTTTTAAAAATTGTTGTAAATAACTGATTACTGTGGCACCTGGACAGAATTTTGCAACATCAATATTACACTGTAAACCAAAAATATTAACTTAACAGAAACTTTGTTCAAAGGAGCATTTAGGTCCTGATTCACCAAAGCATTTGAGCATGTGCTAACAATTAAAGCACATGCTTCAGTGCTCTGCTGAATCAAGATTTTAATATCTGTGCATTCTTACTGCATTGAAGGATTGTTTGTTAAAATCCCTGCTCTCAACTCACCAACAACTTCTGGTTGAGATTCCTTTAAGATGCAGTTATACCCTGAAAGTGACTATATAAAAATTGCACCTTCTTATTCAGACCTGCTCCCTATGTGAATTCAGGGTCATGGGTGCTGGCTTTAGTGACAAAAGATTCTAGTATTTACTCCTCTTAGATGCATTGGCTGTGAGGAACTCCAAGAAAGTGAGGTGTGTTCTAGTTTAACTCATGCATCATCTACAGGAATTTTTAACTAAACCTTTGCAGAGCCAAATTCTACTATGCTACTTGATTACACCTGTGCAACCCCACTTCTGTGGGGTTGCACAGATGTGAGGTCGGAATTTAGCCTGGAGAATCTTTACTACTAATGATGCTTAAGAAGGAGAAAAAAGGTCGACTTTCAGATTTTGGGCAGGGCTGGTACATCAAAAAATGAATAGGTTTTGTTCTTGTAAACCAAGCAAATTTGACTGGGAAATCACTGAGACATAGCAAGGCATTTTGGAGTCATTTTTCAAAGTAGAGCTGAACTCTTAAGTCCCAAAGATCATTTTGTCGAATGGAAGGAGAATGGGAGTTCACTTACCACTCTGCTTCTCTTAAGTAGTTCTCTTATTGATTTTCCCGTTCTCCAATTTTACCTTAAAAGCATTTGACCATCCTCAGCACATCATTTCAGATCTCCATAACCTTCCATCTGAAAGCTGAACTTTTTTCCATAGCTGTCAATTTAAATGATATTTGGATTGTGAAATAGGCACTCTTCTTCACCTTGTCTTTCCTCAAGGTCTAGGAAGTCAAAAATCATGTGCGTCACTGAGAGGTGAACCAACCTACAAAATTTGAATCCTGATTTTGAACACCTCCAAAAGTCAGCTGGTCAGATGTGAAGTTTGGGTTTAGAAAGATAGAAGCGGATGCAAAATCCAGATCATCAAAGCTTGGAGGTGTTTGGATCTAAGTTATTTGTTCTGGACATCTCTAGTTGCACCACAGTCACTGCAAAAGTAAGAGTGCCTCCTGGTCTCTTAGCAGACCAAAAGAATCAGAAATGGGACTAGTGGCTTTCACTGGACAAGCCACTATGTGTCTTCTCCAATAAGATGTGGTCTTCAATAAGTCCTGATTTCCTGTCTGACTACTTCCAGCAGTACCTGAAGTTTGACTGTAAGATAATCTGCCACAAGAAAAAAAGGAGAGAGGAATGCTTAATTTGTTTTTTGAACTATGTTAAAACTGGTATTTGGGTCGAGTAGTTTGTGTAGAGAAACAATTTATTTCAATACAATTGAAACTATGTCTAATACAGCCCATTCTTTAGCAAAGGGTATCTCTGCTACCTTTCCTTCTGTGTCTTCTTAGACATTTTCAGTGGTTGTTGACAGTACAGAACCCAGGGGCAATTTACTAATGCACCAAGTCTAAAGAAGTCAGGGTGCAGGATAAAACACAGATGTGATCAATGCTTTATCTGAGAGACAAACGTTGTATTAAAGGCGGCAGAGCTCCCCCTGAAACTTTGTGCTTGATACCACATGGGGAAATCCTCTCAAAATATATCTTACTTGTATTCCAGATCCATTGTCTATACATACTTCCTAAGATTTTTCTAAAGACAGGATAAAACTTTTGGTGTTCCATGACCAACATGTATATTTTGCCTGTTTACAAGTATATCTGGGGAACTAGAGAAAACAAATACAGCGTTTCCCATCTCTTCCTATCAATGCTTTCTCCAGGCTTTCAGCAGAAATCAGTATGTACAGCATCACTGGCGTCTACCAAATTCACGGGGGTGAAATTCACGTCACAGAAAGTGAAATCTCGTCTCCCCTATGAAATCTGGTCTCTGCCCACCCAGCTGTGAAGGCAGAGCAGAAAGCTGTGGCTGCTGCCCTGGTGCCCAACTCTGAAGGCAGTGCCATCCACCAGCCACAGCAGAGAAGTGAGGGTGGCAATACCATCACCCCCTAATAGGCTTGCGATCCCCTTTTGGGTCCAGGCCCCTAGTCTGAGAAACACTGAAGAGAAATCACACCACTTTCATGGGTTGGTCATAGCATAAATAGGAAATTTCATAGGTGTGCGACACATCCAAGAAATTTGCTATTTATGCCATGGCCAACCCATGAAAATGGTGTGATTTCTCTGTGATTTAAGTAGATCCCTTATCACAATACATTTTTATTAGAGACAGGGCCAAATTGTAACCCAAGAACCAAACTCCTGAAATTTGGTGACATTCAGATCTGGAGCCAATCACTGCAGCTCGGGTCATCCTCTTAATTTTAATTTCTATAGTTCCTTGTATTAAACCCAGACTTAGAATACACAACCTCTCATAGGTGGTGATTTATGAATCCTGAGTAGAATCTAATGCTACATTATGTTTAAGGTTATCCCTTTTAACAAATTTATACTCACAGAATGTGGTACGGCAACAGTCAGGTATTGGCCTGCTGATCATCAAGAAGTAGACTGGAAAACCACTCAAAACCATGGCACAGCCAATGCTGACATACACTGGGTCTGAGCAGAAAGACATTCCCACTGCAAAGAGGCAGATGATGGTGAAGGAGACAGGAATGAAGAGGGGAACCTGGGGAAAAGAGCACAGACCTTTCTAATTATATATGACCATTGTAATTTGTCTTAATTTGTCCAAACACATTATATGTTAGCATGTATCCAAATATTTATCAATATCTAGACTCCTGTGCCTAGAAGACAAGAAACCTGGCCAGTTCAATCTTTCTGTACAGTCTGTCTCCAACACGTGGGATGCATGATCTCTTTGATATTGTCAAATTTGCCATCTACTACATTACAGTAACACTACCAGCGCATACTCTCACCTCTCTTGAGGCATAGAAGCAGACATTAGTGACTATCTCAGGAGTCACCATATATAAAATGTAACACCTTATGCAGCCAGGAATTTAGCAGAAGGCAAAAATCAACCATGCCCCAAGCTGCTTTCTGAGTTTATTACGGACTGGTCTTAGCTCTCATCTGTTGCTCATGATTTTCCACCAGCAGTATCATGTGCTACCATGAGTAGCGTCTGCCCTTTCAAATAAATGATTTTCAATGTGCTTATGTAGTGGTGTAATTCATTTTGAGCAGTCTCTAGTTTGCCTCAGGGAAGGCCAAATGAGCTTGAGAGACTGTTTCATGCTAGCAGCACCATACTTAAGTGTACAGTTTAGAGTAGCTACCACTGTAACTTAGCTCTCTGGGAAGCCAAATGATCTGGGCTGTTTAAAGTTCAGGATAAATTAGCAGACCCTAATAGAACTGCAAAGTGATTTTTTTGGACTGTGGATCCAATCTCACCTAGTTTCCATACAATCCAATTGAAAAAATGTGATCCTAATCTCTGGAGAAATCTGACAGTTCACCTAAAAATAAAAATCTCCCTTCAAGCTCTTTTAGACTCTAGTCTTTTGTAATCAAAGGTGATCTGCTGTTCATGCCATGACTGCTATAAACTAACAAACAACCCACAGGCTAGTTTGGTTCTCTTTCCTAGTCTGTGTTCCTCAGGGTCAGCACACTTTAGCACAGATAGCAGTTAGTTAACTAAGTAATGAAAAAAAGCCAAGTAATCACCTAGGAAGAAATTAAACAACTGGTTGGGAGTTAGTAAAAAAAACTAACTAGCCTCCTGCATCTTCCATATGTTCTGAACCCCTAGTAATGGAGACCATGGTAGCCAAACCAACTCGGGATTCAAACTGCAGTTCAAGGATCTCATTCCCGTGCAACTACCAATAGTACTGCTCCTCTGATCAGGGGTGTGTAAGGGACAAAGTTTCTTGCTTTTGTTAGTTTTCTATTATTTTTAAGCATAAAATATTACAGAAAAAATCAGCAATCATAATAACTATACAAATAAATGGAACAATATCAACAGTAAGGATTTTCCTCTATGGCCACTAGAGAGCAGCATCTGTACATATCACACTTAAACTGGGCTTTCCTCTTTCAGAAAGGCAGTTCCTCAGGCGGAAGAACTGTTATCTCTTCTATTCAACTGATCTCTTTTAGACTCATAGACTCATAGGTCAGAAGGGACCAATATGATCATCTAGTCTGACCTCCTGCACAAGGCAGGCCACAAAACCCTACCCATACACATTTATAACAACCCCGAACCCATGACTGAGTTATTGAAATC
>NC_133769.1:109537249-109629275 GCF_003597395.2 Chelonoidis abingdonii
GGGCTGGGGCAGGGGGTTGGGGCGCAGGGGAGGCTCTAGGATGCAGGCTCTGGGTGGCGCTTATCTCGAGCAGCTCCTGGAAGTAGTGACATATCCCTTCTCCGGCTCCTATGCAGAGGCATGGCCAGGCAGTCCTGCGCACTGCCCCGTCTGCAGGCACTGCCTCTGCAGCTCCCATTGGCTGCAGTTCCCGGCCAATGTGAGCTTTGGGGCCAGAGCTTGGGGCAGGGGCAGTGTGCAGAGCAGAGTTCCCTGGCTGCCCCTATACGTAGGAGCTGGAGGAGGACCATGTCACTGCTTCCAGGAGCCACATGGAGCGGCTCCTGACCCCACTTGCAGGTGGAGCGCCAGAGCAGGGCAAGCCCCAGACCCTGCTTCCCAGCAGGAGTTCAAGGGCTGGATTAAAATGGCTGGCGGGCCAGATTCACCCTGTGGGCCAGTTTGCCCATCCCGATCTAGATAAAACCCTATCCATGCACTTAGAGGTCAGGAGACTGTCCATCCATGACACGCAGCCTTGGGGTGGGGGGTAGACCCAACAAGAATGGCATGGGGCAGAGAAAAGGAGCATTGTGGGAGCCAGAAAAACTGCATAATCCAGAATCCACTTTGATTCCCCATTGCAAACATGATGCAGCAGGGAAAATGTTAGGCAAGTTGAAACCTACCTTCCCTTCCTGTTCCTAAGGTGGTCCCTAATACAGCTGTAAATAGGAAATGCTCCCACATACAGGACTATGGGCTCAGGATGCAGCTTTCCAGCCCAAACTTTGTTGCTCTCATCTGCCAGAGTATGTCTCTCCTGCCCCAAAGAGACGGACGATGCACCTGAGTTGAATGGGCTAGATCAAAATTACACCTTCTATAAGCTGCTGTTGGTTGATTGCTGTGCATTTCTGACTCCTCTAAAGCCTGTATTGGTGGTGGCTATACTTGAGCAAACTTACAGCACAATATTTGGAGGTGGGATGGAAGAGCTGTTGAAGGACCTCTCTGGGGAGAGGAAACTAGGGGCTGGGATAGAGGGGTCTTGCGGGGAGAAGATCTTGGAACAAACTAAGCTCAAGAGGAAGCTTTAGCTGAGGCTTGTGCTTTGTTGCGGCAAACCCCACTACCCTTCTTGTGTGCGTATCAGAGAGCAGGGTGGGGGCTGTCTAGTCTTATCAGGCCTCCTGACTCCCCATCTGACCCCCTACCCACTGGACGTACTACCTTCTTAATTAAACCTGACTGTTCACACCTGGGTAGACCACTGCTTTACTGAAGGCAGATAAAAGGTCCCATATAGCGAGTTACCTCTCCAAAGTCTAAATGGAACTGAGGCAATGTGCTGCATGCTCTAGCTCTCAGTGAATGATGCAGAGAGAAGCCAGTTATAACGACGATGGGCCTGGCTTTGAAACCGGTTATGTGTTACCTTGAATGGCCTGGGCAGCTCTGGGTGACGGTGACGATGGATGATGAGCCCCAGTGTGGCTAATCCTATGAAGAGCCATCGGGAAAAGCTGAAGAAATTCAGGAGGTGGTAGATGTCTCCAACGCACACCATGGCGGTAACCAGTGGCAACTGGGGGTTGTAAAAATGAAACACATTCATTAAATCCTTATCCCAGCCTTTAGCAATTTAAACATGGTTGGGTCAGAAACTCACGTTTACAGTCAGCTGCAGTAAGATAAAGCTGGCACGCTCTGGTTAGGGACCGATTTTAATGCCGAGCTGAGACCACTATATTCTCTTTATATGAGGTTTCAGGTGGGAATGCATGGTAGGTAAAAGGCTGCATTTTTAAATATAGGAGTTTTCACTGCTTCAGTCAAAGAAGACACTGCTGGTGTTAGAAGGTACCTAACCATGGCCAGGCAAAATTGGTGAAACATTTTGCACAAAAATTCATTCCATGTGATTTCACTCCATCCCTGAAATGTCAGTGTTTGTAACATTTGAAGGACTCAATTATCGACAAAGAAAGCAGACAAAGCCTGGAAGAGATATTTTTGTGGGATAATTCTGAGAAATTGTTGTGGAAGGTGGAGGCAGCAACAACCCTCTTAGTTTAAGCCACACGTTAAGTGGATTTTAAACTCAGGACAAGGAGCCAGGATGTATTGAGTTCAAATCCCACCTCTGTCACTAAGCAACTTTGATAATACTTTGCAATATGCAATCAATGTAAACTCGTTTGCAGGTGTGAATGAATATCCACAGAAACCTTTCTGCAGTATTCTCTCCCTTTTACTCTTTAGAGACCTGAAAGTAACTTGATTCTCTTTAAAATCTCACACACCTGTCCAGACTCTGCATAGTGACACGTAAAATAAGAAGCCAATCAGAACTGCAGGACAGTAGAAATTCCCTTCGTAAAATCAGATCTCCTCACCATTAACATGACGGCTGGAAGGGGAGTGTGCCTTCGGATGTGGATCATGGAGAAGAGAGGAGGCCACTGACCCTCCCTTGAAGCCACAAATAGGGTCCTGAGAGAAGACATGGAACAGTACAAGAACCTGAGTTCGAGTCTCCTGTATCTGCACTAGAGAACTGAATCACTGGTAGTTGAATGGGTGACATAAAGCCAGCATAAGTACCAACAATACAGGCTGTCCACACTAACCATGCTCATTAGGGTGCAGTTTTGCCCCAAGTCCACACTTGTACTTGACTACATCCTTGTAGCTGCACCATCTTCTGCTAATCTATCCCACAGTTCCTGGCAGAGCTTCCTGAAACAGTAGTTTGTGGGAGATTTTGAAAAACAAAATCAAACTCTCTTTATTCTCTGGGAAATTCCCATAAGTCCCCAAGAAGTGGCCCCATTTCCAAGTTCATTTCTCATGTTAGAGGCCAGGATGTTCTGGCACTGCCTTGGAGAACCAGCAATTCCCAGGATTGCTTGTGTGTCAACTAGCTGATGAGTGATATCTACTTGTGGGTTGTCAACAGATTTGGTGCCAGTATTCTCCTCCTATTTATACTATGAATCAGTTAGCAAGATTTAAAAGAATCTGACCTTGAAAATGTAAAGATCCCCCCATTCATGGTTCCAAAGCAGGACAGGGCAACCAGGATGGGAATCACGGAGACAAGTCTTTGGAAAGCTTTTTGTGCAAAACTCTGGAGGAAAGACAGGCTTCAGTTCAGAAACAACCTGGTAATCCCTGAATGGCATCAGAATTAATGGAAAGAGCTGGATGGCCTTCCACTGAAAGGCTTAAAACAGAACTCCGCTTACTCCCAAGTCTGTATTACCTATTCCTCTTCCCCCACTGCCATCTTGATCTCTATTTCTTATTCCATCTCCTCAGGCAAAGCTAAGATATGTTATTGCTTGCTGATACTCTTGAAAAGTGACAAAGCTGAAGGCCTTTCTGCTATAAAATCCATTATTATTGTCCATATCCTAGAAGCCTCCCCATCCCCACCCACTTAATGTAAATTGATCCCTCCGAAGAAAACTAATAAGGGGCTTACAACTCACCACAGCCACAGCCTGGGAAGCCAGCACATCCTCTGCTGTCAAGACTGTATAATAGGAAATGTTGGTGAGCATGTACCCCAGAATTACAGTGACCACAGACACTATCACAGCCAGTGGGTTATTTCTACAAAAGCAGGAGAAAGACAAAGCACTAATGAACAAAGCTGTTGGGTTTTTTTAACTCACAGATCACTACTAGCATGCCAGGCACTTAGAGGAACTAGCACTCATTTCTCTTTTCATTTAAAAGGCAGCTTATTTTGAAATAATGCTGTCTCCAATGGCTGTTCTTAAAGGCCCCTCTCCTATTCTTACCGTTCAGGTCGGACCAGTTCTTCTCGCACAAAGCTAGTTTGAAACCTGCAGAGCGAAAGAAGACAGGTTATGGCAGAGTTTAAATGATGGCTCAGGAGAAGCACCGTAGACTTAGGAGTAGATGCTGCCATTCGTTAAAGGACCCTGACTGCACATACCAGCCTGAATACGCAAACATCCCAGCATAAAAAGCCAAGGGCAGCTTGTCCAAAGCCAGCGATTGACTACTGAAAGCATCCTGGAAATTTTCAGTGTGGCCTAAAAAAAAAAAGGAGAGAAATGCAGGGTTAGAGAGCACTGGAGACAGAGACTTCCCCTCTAGTGTTGCAAAAAAACATTTGCAGAAGAGGTTCAATTTCTCTCTGTTTCTCATATAACCCCAAGAGTTTGTGGTTGCAGGATCTTCAATTATTTATAATGAATTTCAGATTTGTTTTGTTACTTTAATTCACAGAGCTCAATTGACTTGTTAGTGCACAATACAAGCTCCACTGTAGAAGAGATTTTTGAAAGGGGAGTGATAGTGATTGGTTCCCTCTCTCACACACAGTCGGCTCTGGAGAAAGCAGATCATAGAGCTGAGGAGGCCAAACATGGCCTGAGAGGGTCTGTACTTGTAGAAAACCTCTTTCTAGACCTGAAATGAACTCCCTGACCCCCAAACTCTGGATGTGTGCTCTACTTCGAGGTTTTGTAGCCAGCTAACGCTGCTCAAACTGTGCTACCCCGACTCCTCAGCACAAGCACCGACCCCAGCCTCATGATGAGAACCACAAAACAAAGAACTCTAGGAGGTAGCACAAAGAGTGGAGTTAGTGGTCCTTTGGAGCAACTTCATGAAAGCACACTTCCCTGCCTACACTGCCCTGCTCTCTCTCCACTGACTGCTGGAGAGGGAAGAAAAATTGAAGTGATGGTTGAGATGGACAAAAACAAAGGTGGTTTGGATGGGGATCCCATTTTATTAGGTGATTGAGAAAACTAAGCTCGTGGAATCAAAAGAAAGCTGAGGTTGAAGAAAACTAAGCAACCTAGATATTAAAGAGCCTAGAAAGAAGGGACAGTGTTCTTTAAAACACTTAAGAAATGGTAACTACAATAGAAGGACAAAAAGAAAGGCAAAAAGGAAAGGAAGAGAGAAGATAGGACAAAATTCTCTGCTGGGATCAATGGAAAGGTGACGGGTACAATGGAGAAAGCTGCCTACGTTTGGGGGAGGTTATGTATCCTCTAACATGTTTGCTGATTAATAAATACATAATAAAACGATTTATTGCAGGGGTGGCCAACCTGTGGCTCCGGAGCCACATGCGGCTCTTCGGAAGTTAATATACGGCTTCTTGTATAGGCACCGACTCTGGGGTTGGAGCTACAGTTGCCAACTTTCCAATAGTAACTTTTCAACCCCTGCCTCTGCCACAGGCCCTGCTCCCACTTCACTCCTTCCCCCAAGGCCCTGCCCGTCCCTCCCTCTTCCCCAAGCCTGCTGTTCCCTTGCTCTTCTCCTCACCCCCCCGAGCCTCCTGCATGAGGCACAGGGAGAGAGGGGATGCGCTGATTGGCAGGGCAGCTGGCAGGCAGGGCGGGGGAGCTGACGTGGGGGCTGCTGACGTAATACTGTGGCTCTTTGGCAGTATACATTGGCAAATTCTGGCTCCTTCTCAGGCACAGGTTGGCCACCCCTGATTTATTGTTTGTGATGATTTACAATCCCTCTATAGTTACATTAAGTACAACCTGTAATTCTGAGGTCTCTGACCACACTTCTCAGACATCACTAGCATGACTCCTTCTACCACGGGGGTGGTGCCAGGCATCCAGAGTGTCATTTCAGGGCATGCTGAGCAATAAATTGCTGAGGATTTTCTGGTTCAGAGTCAGAAGCACAGCCAGCCTGATGGGCTTTTTGCATGTCCCATGAAGCTGGTTCCAGATGACAACCAGAAATATGAATGTTCACCCCAATCCCCTTATTCTCTCAGTGGAAGATATAAAATAAGGACACAAGATTTATTATCCCAACTTTGAACACTGTGGAGGACTGGTCTACACAGGAAAGGTATACCAATATAGGCTAAGGTGTGAATTTAAACCAATATAGTTTTATATATAACCAGTGTAACTCCCAATGTGTCCACTATTGTTCTGGTATGAGTGCCCTTTTTCAGTTTAGCTTATGTGCTTTGGAAAGGGTTTAAGCTAAACAAAACAAAAAAAATGACACAAATTTCAGAATATGAGCATCTACGCTGGGAGCTATACCAGTGTAACTATATCTATTAAACTAAGAGTATGTCTACACTATGGGATTATTCCTATTTTACAGAAACCGATTTTTGGAAACAGATTGTATAAAGTCGAGTGCACGCGGCCACACTAAGCACATTAATTCGGCAGTGTGCGTCCACGTCCTGAGGCTAGCGTCGACTTCCAGAGCGTTGCACTGTGGGTAGCTATCCCCTAGCTATCCCATAGTTCCTGCAGTCTCCCCCGCCCATTGGAATTCTGGGTTGAGATCCCAATGCCTGATGGGGCCAAAAATTTGTCGTAGGTGTTTATGGATAACTCAATCCTCCCTCCGTGAAAGCAACGGCAGACAATCATTTCACGCCCTTTTCCCTGGATTGCCTGAGCAGACGCCATGGCACAGCAACCATGGAGCCCATTCAGCCTGTTTTCACTGTCACTGTATGTCTACTGTATGTTGCTAACAGACACAGTGGGTATGGCTACACTTGCAGCTGCACAGCGCTGCTACGGGAGCGCTCCCGCAGCAGCGCTTTGAAGTGCGAGTGTGGTCGCGGTGCCAGCGCTGGGAGAGAGCTCTCCCAGCACTGCACGTATGCCACCTCCCCATGGGGATTAGCTTGCAGTGCTGGGAGCAGTGTTTACACTGGTGCTTTACAGCGCTGTAACTTGCTGCTCTCGGGGATGTTTTTTCACACCCCTGAGCGAGAAAGTTGCAGCGCAGTAAAGCGCCAGTGTAGCCAAGGCCGGTACTGCAGCCCTACACAGCAGCATCCCCTTGCCTTTTGCAAGTTAGCAAAGACGGTTACCAGTCATACTGTACCATCTGCTGCTTTGCAAGTTGACAGTGACAGTTACCAGTTATACTGTACCATCTGCTTCTGTCATGGGTGCTCCTGGCTGGCCTCGGTGAGGTTGGCTGGGGGCGCATGGGCAAAAATGGGGATGACTCCCCAGGTCATTCCCCTCTTTATGTTTTGTCTAAAAATAGAGTCAATCCTACCTAGAATATGGGGCAAGCCTACTAAAGAACCAGAGAGGCAAACGGCTGCTCCAGGTCAGAGCCCTAGACATCCCACAGAAATGATGAGCTGCTTGCCATTCTAGGGGTGCCCCTGTGACAACCCCACCCATTGCTTCCCTCCTGCCCCACCTCTCCTGGGCTACCACGACAGTGTCCCCCCCATTTGTGTGATGAAGTAATAAAGAATGCATAAATAAGAAACAACACTGACTTTATTGCCTCTGCAAGCAGAGATCAAAGTGGGGAGGGGAGAGCAGCCTCCAGCGGTTATGATATTCCTGACAGGAGTGAATCTCCATTAGACAAACAAGAAGAGAATGACCTGGGAGTCATTCCCATTTTTGCCCAGGCGCCCCCAGCCGACCTCACCAAGGCCAGCCAGGAGCACTCACGGGATGACAATGACAGATATCAGTCATACTGCACCATCTGCTGTCCACAAGGGAAGGGAAGGGAAGGGAAGGGGATGCTGCTCTGTAGCGCTGCAGCACCGTGTCTGCCAGCAGCATCCAGCAGACATACGGTGACACTGAAAAAAGGCAAGAAAGGATTTTTTTCCCTTTGCTTTCACGGAGGGGGTGTGGGGGATGACGATATATACCCTGAACCACCCATGACAATGTTTTTGACCATTCAGGCTTTGAAAGCTCAGCCAAGAATTCAAATGGTTTTCGGAGAGTGCGGGAACTGTGGGATAGCTACAGTCAGTCGCCCCTCCCTTCGTGAGCGTCCATTTGATTCTTTGGCTTTCTGAGACCCTTGTCTCAGCTCCTTAAGTTTCATGCAGCACTGTGTTGAGTCCCTGTTGTGGACTCTGTCCATCATAGCCTTGGAGATTTTTTCAAATGTTTTGGCATTTCACCTATTGGAAGGGAGTTCCGATAGAACAGATTCATCTCCCCATACAGCGATCAGATTCAGTATCTCTCGTACGGTCCATTCTGGAGCTCTTTTTTGATTCTGGGACTTCATGGTCACCTGTGCTGATCAGCTCTCCACGCTGGGCAAATAGGAAATGAAATTCAAAAGTTTGCAGGGCTTTTCCTGTCTACCTGGCCAGTGCATCCGAGTTCAGATTGCTGTCCAGAGCGGACACAATGGTGCACTGTGGGATAGCTCCTGGAGGCTAATACTGTCGAATTGCGGCCACACTAACCCTAATTCGAAATGGCAATACCGATTTGAGCGCTACTCCCCTCATCGTGGAGTATTACAGATATCAATATTAAGAGCCCTTTATATAGAAATAAAAGGCTTCATTGTCTGGACAGGTGCAGGGTTAATTCAGTTTAACGCTGCTAAATTCGAGATAAACTCATAGTGTAGAGCAGGCCTAAGCCAGTAGAATTATACCAGTGAAAAGGTAAAACCCTCCCATGTGGACAAGCCCTTAATGAATGCCGTCCCACAGATCACAGCTGAGCAGACCCACCTTGGGCCAGAAGCATCATCCCTGGCACAATGATGAGTGTGAGAGCCAGGAGTTTGATGACAGATAGGACATTCTGAAGCCTGGCACTCCAGCTGACACTCCAAGAGTTCAGGATGAGGACTATGTCTGGAGGAGAAGGCAAAGAACATCATATATAGCTGGGGCTCAGAATAAATTAGACAAATTTTACTCTCGTGCTTTCCCCATTGTCTCAGCCTATTGCCCTGAGTACACTGAATAGAGACAGCAACACTCCCTGCCCTTGGTGCTGGGAAGAATTCTTAGAGACTAGAATGTTCAGAGTGACAGATATTTTAAGACCATATAAATGACCCAGAGCATGACATTTCAAGGGGAAAATGAGGTTACAACCTTGAGAGTGGAGCACAATCTAGTTCACTTCCCTCACATTTCTTGTTGTGTAATCTGTGCCTGGCTGATGAAATAATCCATGAGTGCAATTTCATTTTTGTTTCTCTGCCTCAGAGCGGTTCTTGAATTTGAATCTACTGGGACTGGAAGAGCATGGAAGCTTTCACCTGTCAACTTCACTAGTTGGCATTCCCGAGTCTGAGCCATATGCTGCTACGTTTTGATGGAGCTTGCACCATATACAGAATCTCTGCTCCCAGCATCACTGTGCATAACCCAGACATCTCCAATTCCTTTCTTCCAAAATATCATCAGCCTGACACAGCATCTAGCCACTACTAGACCATAAGTAAAAACAGACCTTGAAACTTGCTGGCTACAACTCTGGTTTCATTTCCCAGCCAATCTGATAGCAATGCATGGCCAGTGATGATTTCTACTCTCCACCCAGCTTCGCAATCCACGGACCCATTTACATCAGCTGTGTCACTTCATTTCCTCCCCGCTTTTTTCCAGAGATGGGCCCAACCCAGAACTCCAGACCCTGAACTTTGGGTGGCTCAGCATTTACTATGCAATCCAAGTTTCACCGTTTTATCTGTAATGGGACAAGCCCAAACCCTGGATGTAAACACCTGTGAATTTGGGGAGAAGGAGTTCAAAATCTGAATTAAAATTTTGTGGCTTAGACCTATATCTGCTTTATACTTACAGTACCCCAGGAGAGCAACGAGCTTCACAGCAGGAACTGGGGCTGCACAGGGGGCAAAAAATGGTTCCAATATGTAGTTTCCAAATGCCAGAGAAATCACTGCACTGTTGGCTGGCCTATCAGGAGGGACGGATTCATGGAGTTAGAAACTGACTTTCTGGTGTTAAGCTATTTTTATTTGCAAACGGGTACATTAAAAGAATATTAACATTTGAAAATTTAAACTGGACAATAAAATCAGGAAATTTAGACTTAAATCAAGCTGGAAGGGCATATCGATTGGGGTGGGATCAGTTCTGGGTACAATTCTGTTCAATATCTTCATCAATGATTTAGATAAAGGTATAGTGCAGGGTTGGGTAAACTACGGCCTGGGAGCCGCATCTGGCCCTCCAGACATTTTAATCCAGTCCTCGAGTTCCCGCCAGGAAGCGGGGTCTGGGGCTTGTCCCGCTCCGGCGCTCCAGCTGGGGAGCGGGGTCAAGGTCTTGCCCCTCTCTGCATGGCTCCCAGAAGCAGTATCATGTCCCCCCACCGGTTCCTACGTGTAGACAGGGCCGGATCTAACTTTTTTACTGCCCCAAGCAAAAAAAAAAAAGATTGCCGCCCTGCCATAACACACACATACACACCCTTGAGCGCCGTGCCGCCGAACCCGCCTCCCCAGCACCGTATAGCACTGCGGAAACCACCACCTCCCGAGCACCATGCCACCTGAAGCCCCTGCCCTCCGGAGCACCGTGCCGCCTGAAGCCCCCGCCCCGCCGAGCGCCGCGCTGCCCGAACCCCCTGCCCCGCTAAGAGCCATGCCACCCGAAGCCCCCATCCCACCTCAAGCACCGCCGAAACACTCCCTGCTCTGAGCACCGCCCAGCCAAAACAAACAAACAAAAAAACCCGAATGCCGCCCCGCTCCAAGGTATCGCTCCAAGCACATGCTTGGTCGGCTGGTGCCTGGAGCTGGCCTTGCGTGTAGGGGCGGCCATGGGGTTCCACATGCTGCCCCTGCCCCAGACGCTGCCCCCGCAGCTCCCATTGGCCAGGAACTGCAGCCAATGGGAGCTGCAGGGGCAGCTCCTAAGGACAGGGCAGCGTTCAGAGCTGCCTGGCTGCACCTCCACACAGGAGCTGAAGGGGGAACATGCCACTGTTTCTGGAAGCTGCTTGAGGTAAGCGCTGTCCAGAGCCTGCCCCCCTAACATCCTCCTCTGCCCCAACCCCCTACCCCAGCCCTGATCCCCCTCCTGCCTTCCAAACGTCTCAGTGCCAGCGCAGAGCACCCTCCTGCACCCCCACCCCCTCATCCCCTGCCCCCAGAGCCTCTCACCCACCGATCAGCACCTCCCACACCCCCAGCCCCAATTCATGGAGCCATTCATGCCCGCATACAATTGCCAATATCCAGATGCGGGCCCTGGGCCCAACAGAGTTGCCTACCCCTGGCATAGAGAGTAGTAACATAAAGTTTGCAGACATACCAACTGGGAGGGGTTGACAAGAGCTTTGGAAGGACTGGAATTTAAAATTCAAAATGATACTGGACAAACTGCGAAAAGGGTCTGAAGTAAAATAGGATGAAATTCAATAAAGACAAATGCAAAGTACTCCACTTAGGAAGGAACAATTAGTTGCACACATACAAAATGGGAAATGACTGCCTAGGAAGGAGTACTGCAGAAAGGGATCTGGGAGTCAGAGTGTATCACAGGGGTCAGCAACCTATGGCATGCATGCCAAAGGCAGCATGCAACATGATTTTGAGTGGCATTCAGTGTGCCCAGGTCCCAGCCACCAGTCCTGGGGCTTCTGTTGTCATCCTGGAGTCCCGGATGCCAGCCACCCATGGTCCCGTCCACAAGTCCCACTCAGCCTGCTGCCAGCCCCGGGTCCCGACCACTGGTCCTGGGGGCTCTGCTGCTGGCCTGGGGTTCTACCTCCAGCTCGGAGCTCTGCTGCTGGCCTCAGCCTAGGGCTCTCCAGCTGCCCCCAGATCAAATTGGCCACCCAACAGTCAAATTTCACTGTATCATCTATCAAGAAAACCTGTGTGCTAAAATTTCTAATTCAGAACTTACAAATGTGATGAATACAGTGGTGCAAATTGTGAATGTCCTTGTTGCTCAATCTGCTTTGACTCACAGTTTCAAGCACTGCTAGAAGAGATGGACAGTTCTTATAATGACATTCCACTTCACAGCAACATTTGGTGTTTAAGTCGTGGCAAGGTTTTGTGCGCTTTGTAAACTGTTTTGATGCAATCCAGGCCTTTGTGTTGGAAAAAGGACAAAACTACCCCGAACTGGATGATGACAAATGGCTGTGTAAGCTCATGCTTCTAACAGACACCACCACTGTAGAGGAGCAAACTCACTCTTGCGGCACCTCCTACCGGTCTCTCAGGGAATTGGTTCAATTTCCAGCCCCCAGAGCGCCCTCTGCAGGCCGGTGATCTGTTGCATCTAGGCCCCCCGTGTTCCTCCCAGGACCCGGTGCCCTGTTAGCTGGGGTGCTGCCCCCTGGTAGTAACCTCTTTCTCTCACAGCCTCCCCTCCCTGGGGAACCCCCACCCACTATCCCCATCTCACCTCAGTATCAGGCTACTGCCAGTCATCGTCTAGCCCCCATGCCTTGGGGCAGACTGCAGTATCAGCCTACTCATCACTGGCAAGGTTGGGTTGGACCTGCTGCCTCCCCTGGGCTGCCCTCTGCAACCCCCAGTACCTGTTGGCCTTGTGCTAGGCCGCAGCCTGGGGCTTTCCAGGCTGGAGCTCCCCAGGTCCTCTGCCTTTTCTCAGCCCTGCTTCACACAGGTACCCAGTCTCTAGCTCCCTGCAGCCAGGCCCTTCTCCGTCTACAGGCAGAGGGAGACTGTTGTCTACCCCTGGCTTCTCTGCCTTTATAGGACCAGCTGAGTCTGTTTGGGGCATGGCCCCAGCTGCAGCCACTTCCCTCAATCAGCCCAGCCTTTTAGAGCTGCTTTCTCCAGCCACAGCCCCCTCCCAGGGCTGGTTTAAGCCCTTTAGGGCAGGGGTAGGATAACCACCCTGCTACAACCACTCACTTAAACTAACTCAACCTCCTTCTCCAGGGTGCAAAGCAAATGGTTCTGGATCTTTATGAAGCCTGGAAGGCATTTGTTGTAAAGCTCACAGTTTTTTCTCGGGATATTCAAACTTCAACTTTCTGCTACTTCCGACACATAAAAGAGCTATCGACACGTTGCACTGTCAGTGTCGATGAGATTGGAATGTACATGCAAGAACTGGAATCAGAATTTTCTTACATATTTCAAGATTTCCAGTGATTTGGCCCAGTGCTTTCTTTTCTAATTAAATCTGAAAAGTTCAATGAAAGCGACTTAGATTTGTCTGTATTTCAGTGGATGGGTGTTGAAGATTTTGAAATGCAGCTCATTCAGTTAAAAAGCTCAGAACTGTGGGCATCACAGTTTGGAGATCTGCAGAGTGCACTTAAAGCTACTGCGAGAGATCATGAGGCCTCTATTCTGACCTGCTGGACATGAAATTTAACTGTTTGAAGAAAATTGCGTTTGCAATACTTTCAGCATTTGGATCCATGTACCCGTGTGAACAGGTATTTTCACACATGAAATCTGTCCTCTGTCCCTCTCAGAGCTGGTTAACTGATCATTCAGAAGCCTATGTGTAGCTCAAAGTATCCAAATACGTGCCAGACATAGGAAAACTCATCAGCAAGGAAAAGCAAGGGCAACAATCACACTAAACTGATAAGATCTGCATTTTAATTTAATTTTAAATGACACTTCTTAAACATTTTAAAAACCTTATTTACTTTACATACAACGACAGCTTAGTTATATATTATAGAGAGAGACCGTCTAAAAATGTAAAAATGTATTACTGGCATGTGAAACCTTAAATTAGAGTGAATAAATGAAGACTTGGCACACCACTTCTGAAAGGTTGCTGACCCCTTCTGTATCACAAGCTAAATATGAGTGCACCATAGGCGCTGACTTCCTCTCTACCTGGAGGTGCTAGACACCCCCCTTCCACTCATAGGCACCCACTTCTACTGGCGCCGGTGGGTAATCAACCTAGGGTGACCAGATGTCGCAACTTGATAGGGACAGTCCTGATTTTAGGGTCTTTTTCTTATATAGGCTCCTATTACTCTCCACCCCCATTCCAATTTTTCATACTTGCTGTCTAGTCACCCTAGCTCAACCCCCGTCTGCCTCTGGCTCCACCCTGACTCCACCCCTGCCCTCTGTAACGCCGACAGAGAGATATGCACAGCTGATTGCTCCCCCAGGTATTAATACTTGCTCTGGGTTAATTAATAAGCAAAAAGTGATTTTATTAAATACAAAGAATAGGATTTAAGTGGTTCCAAGTAATAACAGACAGAAAAAAAGTAAATACCAAGCAAAATAAAACAAAAACACACAAGTCAAAGCCTAATACATTAAGAAACTGATTACAGATGAAATCTTACCCTCGGAGATGTTTGAATAAGCTTCTTTCACAGACTAGACTTCTTTCTAGTCTGTGTACAATCCTTTCCCCTGGTACAGTCCTTGTTCCAGCTCTGGTGGTAGCTAGGGGATTTCTCATGACTGCAGCCCCCTTTCCACCCCCTTATATAGCTTTGGCACAAGGCAGGAATCTTTTGTCTCTTTGGGTCCCCACCCCTCCTAAATGGGAAAGACCCAGGTTTAAGATGAATTCCAGCACCAGGTGACATGGCCACAAGTCCTGTGGGACTCCAGCCTCCATTCTTCCCAGGATAACTCACAGGAAGGCATACAAGTAAACAGAGCCATCTACAGTCAATTGTCCTAGCTGATGGGAGCCATCAAGATTCTAAACCCACACTTTGCATAACTACAGTAGGACCTAAGAGTTATATTTTGTATTCCTAGTTTCAGATGCAAGAATGATACATTCATACAAATAGGATGAACACACTCAGTAGGTTATAAGCTTTGTAATAATACCGTACAAGAGACCTTTTGCATGAAGCATATTCCAGTTACATTATATTCACACTCATTAGCATATTTTCATAACATCATATGGAGTGCAACGTCACAGGAGACAGTATTAAAGTTCAGTTTTTGCTCTCTCATGTGTCATGTTTACCTTACCATCCATGTGGGATTTTTTCCTAGTCATAAATAAAATATGGGTGAAAATGATTTGTTTTACACTTTCCAGAATTATTATTTATTCCGAGGACTGGACCAATCCAGAGAATTTTCAGCACAAGAGAAACAAGAGAAAGCTCAAAGTGACTGAAAATAGAAGGCTTAAAATAAAACTAGCCTCTAACTTCAATTATAACATTGTTATCACAGTGCTATAATGAGGGTACCAAATATCCTGGAGAAGAGAGTTTTTTGGACACGCTGGTCTAATGTGCATATGTGGCTATTTACCTCTTCTGCCTCCTTTTTATTTTAGAAGACTTTCGAGGTAATGTGTATGGTTTCTCACTTTATGCATTTTTTAAAATAATATGAATTGGTTATCCATTTGCATGGCTTTCCCAGCTCTCCCTAATGCCTCATTTCAGGTAGCATAAAAAAATCTTACCTGATAGCAAAGTACTCGGCCCACAGATACAAGAAACTTGGCAAAGGCCCCAGTGTCTCCAGTACATAGATATAATGTCCTCCAGACTTTGTGATTCTTGTTCCAAGTTCTGCATAGCACAAGGCACCTGGAACAGATGAAGTAAAAATGCATTTAGTAAATTGTCCCATGCAATTACCACTACGCATAGAATTTATTGAGAATTAAAGGAATCTTTTTAAAATGAGCTAAGAACATAGACTCTAAGAGCTGCCATACTGGGTGAGACCATGGTCCATCTTACCCAGTATCCTATCTCTGACAATTACCCATACCAGAGCTTCAAGGGGAGAGTACAAAACAGACAATTTTGGAATGATCCACTTTTGTCTTCCAGTTCCAGCTTCTGATAGTCAGAGGTTTAGGGTCGCCCAAGCATGGGGTTGCATCCCTTATCTTTTGGCAAATAAGCATTGATGGACCTATCCTCCACGAACTTATCTAGTTCTCTTTTTAACCCAGTTATACATTTAGCACTCACAACATCCTATGGCAATGAGTTCCACAGGTTAGTTGTCAGGGACGGCTCCAGGCACCAGTGGAGTAAGCATGTGCCTGGGGCAGCACATGCTAAGGGGCAGCATTCCGTCCATTCTTGGGGCAGCCCAGTTTGAGCAGGTTTTTTGTTTTCCTTTTTATTTTTTTTATGTTTTTTGCTTGGGGCAGCAAAAATGGTAGAGCTTTGTTTGTATTAAACCCGCTGCCCATTAACTTAACTGGGTGACCCCTAGGTTTAGTATTGTATGAAAGGGTAAATAACACTTCTGTATTCACTTTCTCCCATCAGTTATGATTTTATAAACCTCTATCATATCTTCCCTTCATTGCCTCTTTTCTAAGCTGAACAGCTCTAATCTTTTTAGCCTCTCCTCATACAGAAGCTATCCCAAACCCTTGATCATCTTTGTTGCCCATCGCTGAACCTTTTCACATCTATTATATCGTTTATTGAGATGGGGTGACCAGATCTGTGCTATTGATTTATATAGTGGCATTATGATATTTTCCGTCTTATTTTCTATTCTTTTGCTAACAGTTCCTAACACACTGTTAACCTTTTGACTGCTGGTGCGCACTGAGTGGAGGTTCTCAGAGAACTATCCATATTAGAGGAAATAAAGGCTTTTAGGAGAAAGCTTTTAGAAAATGAAGGGTAGGAGAGATGTCCTGGGTGCCAAATTTAGGCTGTTAGGGAAGATGCTGAGATCCAGGACCTCTATGGTGGCATTCTCAGAAATGCTTCGAGCTCCACACGCAGGGTCAAGTAGGCAGGCAGAGCTTCAGAGTCTCAATGCGTGGATGAGATGATGGTGTAGAGAGGAGGGGTTAAGCTTTATTAGGAACTGGGGAAATTTTGGGGATTGGGGAGCCTACACAGGAGGAATGGGCTCCACCTAAATCAAAGTGGGTCCATACTGCTGGCACTTAACACTGAAAAGGTTGCAGAGCAGTTTTTACACTAAGAAATGGGGGAAAGCTGTTTGCTGCAGAGGAGCACGTGGATCGGACATAGACTTCTCTTAGAGGAGAGTCTATTGATAGAGATTCTCTAGGTTTTAGTCAGGAGGAGAGGATGGAAGAGGATAAAGTAGGGGCCAGCTCAGACAAGAAACAGTCATATAAAAAAGAATCTGACACATCAGAAAAGGGCAGACAAATAAACAGGGACAAGTTTTTAAAGTGCTTGTACACAAATGCTAGAAATCTAAATAATAAGATGGGTGAACTAGAGTGCCTTGTGATAAAGGAGGATATTGATATAATAGACATCACAGAAAACCTGGTGGAGTGAGGACAATCAATGGGACACAATCATTCCGGGGTACAAAATATATCGGAAGGACAGAACAGGTCGTGGGGCAGGGGGGAGTGGCACTATATGTGAAAGAAAATGTAGAATCAAATGAAGTAAAAATCTTAAGTGAATCCACATGTTCCATAGAATCTCTATGGATAGTAATTCATGCTCTAATAAGAATATAACAGTAGGGATCTATTATCGACCACCTGACCAGGACAGTGATAGTGATGATGAAATGCTAAGGGAGATTAGAGAGGCTATCAAAATTAAGAACTCAATAATAGTGGGGGATTTCAATTATCCCCATATTGACTGGGAACATGTCACCTCAGGACGAAATGCAGAGACAAAATTTCTCGATACTTTAAATGACTGCTTCTTGGAGCAGCTGGTACGGGAACCCACAAGGGAGAGGCAATTCTAGATTTAGTCCTGAGTGGAGGCAGGATCTGGTCCAAGAGGTAACTATAACAGGACCGCTTGGAAATAGTGACCATGACCATATAATACAACATTTAACATTCCCTGTGGTGGGAAGAACACCTCAACAGCCCAACACTGTGGCATTTAATTTCAGAAAAGGGGAACTATGCAAAAATGAGGGGTTAGTTAAACAGAAATTAAAAGGTACAGTGACTAGAGTGAAATCCCTGCAAGCTGCATGGACACTTTTCAAAGACACCATAAATAGAGGCCCAACTTAAATGTATACCCCAAATTAAAAAACACAGTAAAAGAACTAAAAAAGAGCCACCGTGGCTTAACAACCATGTAAAAGAAGCAGTGAGAGATAAAAAGGCATCTTTTAAAAAGTGGAAGTCAAATCCTAGTGAGGTAAAAATAGAAAGGAGCATAAACACTGCCAAATTAAGTGTAAAAATGTAATAAGAAAAGCCAAAGAGGAGTTTGAAGAACAGCTAGCCAAAACTCAAAAGGTAATAACAAAATGTTTTTTAAGTACATCAGAAGCAGGAAGCCTGCTAAACAACCAGTGGGGCCCCTGGATGATCGAGATACAAAAGGAGCGCTTAAAGACGATAAAGTCATTGCGGAGAAACTAAATGATTCTTTGCTTCAGTCTTCATGGCTGAGGATGTTAGGGAGATTCCCAAACCTGAGCCGGCTTTTGTAGGTGACAAATCTGAGGAACTGTCACAGATTGAAGTGTCACTAGAGGAGGTTTTGGAATTAATTGATAAACTTAACAGTAACAAGTCACCGGGACCAGATGGCATTCACCCAAGAGTTCTGAAAGAACTCAAATGTGAAATTGCGGAACTATTAACTATGGTTTGTAACCTGTCCTTTAAATCAGCTTCTGTACCCAATGACTGGAAGATAGCTAATGTAACGCCAATATTTAAAAAGGGCTCTAGAGGTGATCCCGGCAATTACAGACCGGTAAGTCTAACGTCAGTACCGGGCAAATTAGTTGAAACAATAGTAAAGAATAAAATTGTCAGACACATAGAAGAACATAAATTGTGGGCAAAAGTCAACATGGTTTCTGTAAAGGGAAATGTGTCTTACTAATCTATTAGAGTTCTTTGAAGGGGTCAACAAACATGTGGACAAGGGGGATCCAGTGGACATAGTGTACTTAGATTTCCAGAAAGCCTTTGACAAGGTCCCTCACCAAAGGCTCTACGTAAATTAAGTTGTCATGGGATAAGAGGGAAGATCCTTTCATGGATTGAGAACTGGTTAAAAGACAGGGAACAAAGGGTAGGAATAAATGGGTCAAAAAAGCAAACAGGATGTTGGGAATAATTAAAAAGGGGATAGAGAATAAGACAGATAATATCTTATTGCCCTTATATAAATCCAAGGTACACCTACATCTTAAATACTGCGTACAGATGTGGTCTCCTCACCTCAAAAAAGATATACTGGCAGGCATTAGAAAAAGTTCAGAGTAGGGTAACTGAAATCATTAGGGGTTTGGAACAGGTCCCATATGAGGAGAGATTAAAAAGGCTAGAACTTTTCAACTTGAAACAGAGAAAACTAAGGAATATATGATAGAGGTTTATAAAATCATAAGTGATGTGAAGAAAGTGAGTAAGGAAAAGTTATTTACTTGTTCCCATAATATAAGAACTAGGGGCCACCAAATGAAATTAACGGGCAGCAGGTTTAAAACAAATAAAAGAAAGTTCTTCTTCACACAGTGCACAGTCAACTTGTGGAACTCCTTACCTGAGGAGGCTGTGAAGGCTAGGAGTATAATAGGGTTTAAAAAGAGAACTGCATAAATTCATGGAGGTTAAGTCCATTAATGGCTATTAGCCAAGATGGATTAGAAATGGTGTCCTTAGCCTCTATTTGTCAGAGGGTGGTGATGGATGGCAGGAGAGAGATCACTTGATCATTACCTCTTAGGTTCACTCCCTCTGGGGCACCTGGCATTGGTCACTGTCCATAGACAGGATACTGGGCTGGATGGACCTTTGGTCTGACCCAGTACAGCTGTTCTTATGTTCTTGTTATATTCTTAGCGCAAATCCATTTATTTGCAATAATGCTGTTTCCAGGGGAGATCTATTTTCATCTGGTAAGACCTGCTTGTCAGTTTAATGGCATAACTTCTCCACTGACATTATGTGGAAAAGTCCATATAAGGAAGTTTGTCTTTGCCTTAGAAATTTACGTTAAAACGCTTCATTTCCCCCATTTACCTAGCTCTAAGTCTCAAACACACACCACCTCCTCCCTCAAATATAGGTGAACCAAGGACATGGAAGCATCCTTCTGATCAGATCCATGAAGCAGCTACTTAAGAAGAAGAAAAACTTGGTACAGAAGAATATTGAGAATTTCTAATCAAGTGGTTCAAATACTCTCTATTTCCCCTCCTGTATCTATGTAAAGATAGATTTTAAAACTGGCCATTTCTGTCCCAGCTATAAACCCCTCAGAACCTACCTACATGCAATGGAAGGAATATAGGCCCTGATTCACCAAAGCACTCAAACACATGTTTAATTTGAAGCACGTGTGGTCCCACTGATTTCAAGCATATGCTTAAGAGTTTTGCTGAATTGAGGCCATAACCATGTATCAATCTTGCATTTCAAGGGAAAACATAAAAAGGTTGTAAGCATTATTTAAGGCACTATATCAAAGATTAATAATGTGACATTAACAAAAGGAAGTCTTCAAGCTGGACATTAGGGGAAAATAGTTGAAGAATGAAGTCAGTTAGAAAATTTAATAACTTGACAAGGGAAGCCATTTGGGTGCCACCAAGACAGGTTTTCAAGAATACACAAGATACACTATGTGTTTAGTGGAGAGAATAATCCTTCAAAGTACAGATGGTTTGGCTAGCTGACCAATAAACACTTTATCATTTATTATCCTGCTCAGTTAAAAAGAAACCTACATTTGTGATGTTATGGTTTGAGATTTTACATATGCAAAAGAATGACATTTTAAAGTTAATGTTTGCACAGCAACTTCAACTAAGCCACATTATACATATATAGTAAGGTATAGTGTGACGACATCTCCTGTAATACAAAATATTACATACAAGAAACACTAGAAGGAAGAGTGACAATTGTTGTGAGATTTATGATTGAATTTCTTGATTCTTGTGGCTTTTTAAAACTCTCAACCACAGAACTATAACAAAGCAGTTTTTTGCACACACAAAGCAGGAAAACTAACTGTTAAGGAGGAAAAAAAAATTAAAGTCACATTCTGAAATAAACACATATCTCCTAGGTCCCCAGAATTCTGCGGTTCTCCATCTAGTGCCCCTAGCTAGAGGCCTAACCTCCCCCAGCCCCCATGCATCTAGAAATTCCACAGATAAGAAAACTACTCCCATGTCTGTGCCCACATGTGGCACCACATTCATAGATCTTAAGTCTTGGGTTTTCCCCCAAGTCTCTCAGATAAACCAGTTAAACAAATGATCCTTGGAACCCTCTGGACATGGGAGCTTATTATGGCTTCAATTCTATGGCATTAGGAGATAGGAGTTTTGGTCCATTGTGTTCCCAGCTTATTTTTCTTGGAGAAGTAAAGTTAGGCCTTTGTTGTAGATATATATCATTTGCTAGTTTCCCCATCTACCAAAAATTTAACAAGAAGGGAAAAAAACTCACCACCCACCAAATAGAGAGAGAATCCCACAGGCAAACCAAACGATTAAGGAGACACCCACGTTGCCGGAGTGTTTCAACACCCCTTTTGGAGAGATAAAGATGCCACTGCCCACCATGCTGCCAATGAGGAGTGAAAAAGCCCTCAGCAAAGTGATCTTTTTCCTTAGAAAAACAGCCTCCTCTTCTTTCTTGGCTTTTCCCATGGCCTCTACAATTTCAGGGCAAGGGTGGGCATTCAGAAGTTAAGGTTTCCTTATGGGTCCTTCCCAATCCCACAGTCAACAGAGCTTACCTGTGATAGGGGAAAAGAAAATCAGGAATTTGTGGGGCTTCTTTGGGGATTGACTGTTAAAGCCATTTTACCAATAACCCATCAAAATCTGCTGGATCTACTCTCCTCACCCATTGGATATCACTGGTCAAAGAAACCCCAGGTGCATAAAACATGCTATGCAATCATGCAATCTCTTATGTCAGAACACCTCTGGGTATCAGGTTTGCTAATTAACTTTTGCGCCTCCTGCTGCAGTAGAGCATAACACACTGTAGGCTGTATATAAACAGTCCTTTAGGCCAAGATTTTCAAAAGTGATGAGTGATTTGGGGTGCCACTATAGTTTGGTATCCAACCTGAATTGCCCTCAAGGGACCCAATTTTCATAAATGGCTGAGCACCCACACTCTGAAAATCAGACCCCTTTAACATGCTTCAAGTTGGGCACCTATAAATTTAGGCAGAGCCAAATCACTAGTCACTTTTGAAATTTTTTGCCTTAAAAATGTTTTTTCTTTGGCAACAGCAGAGCAAAGGGTTTAGCTTAATAGACATTTTGTATAAACATGTCCAGGGCATCTGGTCTTGAGCCAAAACTGGCTGCTTTTTAAACAGTGGTGGGCCACCTGTGGCCCATTAGGGTCATCGGCTGGCAGTCTGCAGGACAGTTTGTTATATTTGCACAGCCACCCACAGCTCCCAGGGGCTGTGGTTCACCGTTCCTGGCCAATGGGAGCTGTGGAAAGCAGCAGCTAGCAAGTCTCTGCTGTCCACACTGCTTCCCACAGCTCCCATTGGCCGGGAACAGTGAACCGCAGCCACTGGAAGCTGCGGGTGGCCATGCAAATGTAAACAAACGGTCTGGCAGCCTGCCAGCAGATTACCCTGATGGATCATGTGCAGTCCGTGGGCTGCAGGTTGCCTACCTCTGCTTTAAAAAGTCAAAATAAGCTCTTTGGGTCTCTGATGTGCCAGATTATCTGCTATCGCTTATCACGGCAGGGAGTAACTTCATGGGTCTTCTAAGGCTCAGCCAGGTTGCTGGAACTGATGAGTCTATGGGTTGAGGGGTGGACAGTAACAACCACCAAGGCTCCTGAGCTGTGAATTGCAACATACAACTGATGTTACAAGTGGACGATCTTACTCGGTATCTAACGAATTTGTGTGAAACAGCTACAGTCTGGTACGTGTCATATCTCTGAAAGTAGAACTACACAGCCTGTGGGTCCGATATTCAACGTAGGATTGGTTAAAGATTTATAGAATCAATCTAAACTAAGGAGTTATTTTGAGCACAAATATTATGGCTAAAACTTAAAAAGTGCACTTATCTGGTTGGTTGATTTTGAACAAAGCAGAGACGTTTACAATCTGTCCCAGATGGTCATCCCTTGCTGGAGTCTCAGTGCAGTTTGATGTACAGCAACCAGTAGCTTCTTTTAGTTGGCTGTGAAATTTCATAGTAAAAATAAAAGAAACAGGACGTGAAACCAAATATATAGACCAAGTTAAGGTTTTGAAGTAACTCTTGAACTCTACATATTTAGCCACATGGTCTGAGACACCAATGCCAGCCAGGAATATCTGGAAACATAATGGACAAACACCACAGATTTCAGGAATGTAAAATCAACTGAGATTTGTTCTACTGGTTATTGTGGGAAGACGGTGAGAGGAGAAGAATAGGGTGATCAGACAGCAAGTGTGAAAAATCAGATGGGGGAGGGGTAATAGGAGCCTATATAAGGAAAAGACCCAAAAAGACATCTGGTCACCCTAGGGGAGAAACAGAGAGCTATTGCATACCACTTCAAACAGACACCTAGCAATGAGCAGAACAAATTGTTCCAGCTCTGCTCTCTAGTTGAATTTCTGTGCCTGACGCATTAAAATACAGCTATGTTAATCCTTGTGGCAATGCTTAATATGCACTTTAGTATTAAAAAAAATGTACAAAGCTGCTTTTTGTTCACCTTTTTAGTTGACTACTGGCTCAAATGCTTCTCACTTCCACATACAGTACCTTTGCAATTACCAACAACATTGTTTAAAATTACAGCCCCTCAGGTTGCACTTCAAACCAGTGTTTCAAGCAATTTTTACCAACATTTCAAAACAGAATAAATCACTACTCATCTTACCTAGCAGGACCCGAAGCCTGGCATGGGGTGGAGATGGAGAAAAAGCCAACCGAGAGTAAGGGGAAAACTTTGTATTATCATAGTGCCCCTAGAGGCCCAAGCTGAGATGGGGACCCCATTGTGCTAGAGTCTCCAGCCCCTGCCACCCCACACAGTAAGAGACCATTCCTGTCCTGAAGGGCTTACAATCTAACCATGCAAGACAGATCCAGGGAATATTCTTATCTCCATTTTATTGCTGGGGACCTGAGTCAAAGACCAACTAGCCTAACACCACACAGGAAACGTGCGGCACAGCTGAAACTGAACCTAGATCTCCTAAGTCCCAATCCAGTGTCTTAACCTCCAGATTGTCTTTCCTCTCTACCACAAACTGCATAAATATGTATCCAATTATGTCCACAAACCTAATTTATTGTTTCTGAGGACTATTCCTAACTACTTTCACCTATATTTTCTTTGTACAGGCCTCAGTTAAAATGACACCACCAAGAAATTTTTAACTACGTCCCCTTCCTTTTCATACAATAAAAGATGTAGTCACTGAGCTGTGCTAACCAGACCTGCGTCTTCCTTTTTTCTGCCACAAATCAGCGCTCTGTTTCAATGCCCATTAGAAGATGCTGGGTCCAACTAAAAACCAACTGTGAATATAAGCTTGTTCATTCATGTATTAAAATAATGTGGATAAATTGGACTGGTGGCATTGTGGTCTGCGTACTTGACTGGACAATCTATTTAGGAAAACTGAGAGTCATTTGTTCATGAAACTGTAATTAACACAAGAAACCAGGCTAAAGAAGAGAAGTCTGAATAGACTTACTTTTGGCTTTCTTTATCTACATCAGACTCACTAGCTTACTGTCCTAGATTTAAAAAAACCTGGAGGAATAGTAGCTGGTAAAATCAGACACGAATTTGCAGTGCCAGATGCTGGAAATAAAGCCAATGTGATCCCGAGGTTCAATATGAGAGCAAACTGAATAATTCTTAATGAATGCTTTATTTAAGGAATTTTCACCTCTTTCTGTTTATGAATTGTCCATGCTCAGATTGGAATTTTCTCAAATTTCTTTAATTAAAATTACTTGCCAAGTAATTATGGGAAATTATCCTTGGGCTGGGTCACAATTATCCCCTTGATCTTGGTTCTTAAGCATTTCCTGGTCCATCATACCACAGCCTGCCACATCACATCTTCTGCAAGAAGACATCTTAGTTTATGACCTTTTAATGAAGAACCCAGGATGAAGCAGTCTCCACTCACCCACCCCCCTTGGTGAGAGATTGAAGTAAACTAAGTTTGTCCTTAAAACCACATTTTCGTATAGTTGCCTCTTACCAGAATTTCTATTCTTCATCAAATATAACATTTTTGATTAAGGCCAATCTGTCAAATAGGTCATTGCAAGTATTCACTATTTTAACTCTAGGCTGTATTGATTAGATTTCACTGGCCATATAAGATCACATGGTATTGTTTCTGATCCTCAGTTGGCTGAGTGTAATGGTGAGTTTTAAATTCATGGCAGAGAGAACTTACTTTGGTAATCTAATAATTCATGTCCCATTAATATTCTGCAATATTTGCTTAATATTGATTCTTTTCACAAACGTGCCAGCCCCTAAATTCTTTCATTATATTAGCAAAAAGGCAACACAAAAGAAGAACGTGTCAGATGAAAACAGAATACTTCCCCCTTCTATACCACCTGCTGCTAAAGAACCTCAATGCATTTTACAAATATTAAGCCGCACAGCTTCTCTGTGAAGTAGTTAAATATTTTCTCTGTTTTTAAAGTGGGGGAAACTGAGACTGAAGAGGTTAAGTGACTTGTCACAATGGGATGAGTGGGGAGTAGAACCCAGGATTCCTGGCACCCAGTCCCAGATACACAGCCAACTTGAAGGCAAGCCAGCTAATATAGATAAGAGCTTCAAGAGATTAGCATTCCGGTTTGACAATATTTATTATGGGATGCTACCATGAACCTGCTACACTTTCCCCTGTGATTTGTCCTCCTTCCACTCTCACGAACAGGCCACATGCAGGGACTGAGACTATTTGTCCAGTTTTTAAATTGTTTTCTCAGCTGCAAAGGACAAAAATAAAAAAACAATCTAAACATTCCCAGCAGCAAGATCCCACAGAGGGGTCTGATCCTCCTTCAAAGCAGAGCAAACCCTTCCTGAAATTCTCGGTCCCTTAAACATGTCAGTGCAAAACGAGACCTCAATCACAGCACTCCCATGTACAATTAGAAGATTGCTTGCTTAAAACTTTGACCTAGCGATGAGCAATGCTAAGGCCCATCAGGGCTAAATCCTGATAGAGAAACTCCTTCCGCAACTAGTTCTTTGGTTCAGATCTGGCCCAGGGTGGCAGTGATAACAGGTGTTAATGCCTGATGGTTGATTGGTGGCTTACGGGAAGTGCCTTGGTGGTTTCAGTCCAATTCCCAGGGGCCATGCGCCCACCTCACAAACACATGCATTACCATTAGCACCCCCAGAGGCCAAGGGCTAAATGGGCATGGAGGCTGAACTACCTTCCCCTCACCTCCAGAAGCAGTTTTCTCCAAGTTGAGGCACAGTGGCAGGGCAGCACAGGGAAGCTTGCACTGTCAACGATCACACTGTACCTGTTTAGATAAAGGACTCCAGCCTTTAGATCTCGCTGACACTTTTTACCAGCAACTTAATTCCTAAAGTAAATAAAAGATTTCCAGCAATGTCTGTCTTGTGAGGCCCAACAACATTACTCCAGTGGGGCTCTAAAGAGGCCACACACCCTGCCACTCATACACTTAAAGACAGAACTCCCTGCCACCGTCAACTATCTTACCCGGCTACTTAGTACACTCCCTAGGGCCCATTTTTTCCAGGAGAAACTTTTTCTTTGTATGAGAGAAATCATGCCCCACCTCTACTGCACTATCCTGTTACTGGAAGATAGGTCACCTCTAACGAAAATCATCTGTCTACTCTCACTATGTTTTAGCTCTGTGTTGCTTCATTCTTTCATTTATCCACTCAGAGCCCAGAGTTGCTGGTACTGGAATGGTATTTTTCTGGGTCCCCTCATATTTACAGTAAGTGTATCCTTAATCTAACTCAACTGCTGTTGATCTACAAAAAGAGGCAATGCATGTGTGTGTGTCCCCAACCTCGATTTCTGCCTTCCATTTAGCACAGAGGTTTTCAGTCCCACAATTTTAAAACCGTCAGCTCATGCCAGGAGCCAGAGGATCGGAAGTTGGTGGGAGCTGCCCAGCTCACTGCAGCCCCTGACTTTCCGTGCTTTGGGAGCTGGGGCACAAACTGCCTGCCTGGCAGCCCTCCCTGCCTGGCAGCCCTCCCTGCCCCACTGCCCGAGCCAAGATTTCTCTGCATGGCCAGAGGCTCCCTAGGCAGGACAGATGTTCTCTTGCCGCTGCCCAGGCGGTTTAGCTGGCTTTGCTGCTGCTCCTCAACCCAGAGGTGACACGTGGGGTGATCACGTGCCCCCACCATCAAGAGTTAAGCATCGACTCTGGATCTACCTTGTTGAGCTGAGGTTTCTCCAAGACCCTCTAGGTTTTAACTCAGAGCCTGGCTGTTTTCCCCGTGCCTATAGATAATTCCTTTTGACTCTAACCTCTTAGCCACTCACCTTTAGTCGCTGACTAGGCTTCCGTGCAAACACCTAATTCATAATTACTCTACCGCATATACATACTAATTCACTCAATACCGTTCCTAGCTCCTCCTCAGCCCAAACTCCTCCTCAGCCCCGATCTCTGGAGTGCCTCTGCACTGCTGGCCTCACAGTTCAGCTGTTATTGACTTATTACAACACAAGCTAAACACAACTATAACCAAGCTAACACAGTTTCTTTTTAACCCATTGAGGTTTTTTTTTCTTTTGTTCAACACTTCCCAAGCTGTTGGTATTTACTAGACACAACTTCATCCACTGTTTTGCAGAGCTGTGCTAGGGAGCTTCCCTGTCACAACCCACTCAGGTCCTTTGCCCAGGCTAAAGTGACAGTAGCATGATTAAGATGTTCCTCAGAAAAATTAACTAGCAATTGTTGATACCGTAGATTGAACAATGCACAGAAGACCCAAAGTACTAACATCAGCTAATTAGTCTCTTGTAAGGTAGAGAGGTGAAATGGTGAAACCGAGGTAAGGAGAGGTAAAGTTTCTTGCCCACGGTCACACAGCAGCCAGAGGCAAAACTGGGATTAGAACCTAAGAGTTTCTGGGTCCTAGTTCCAGTTAACCAGGTCAGTAGTTCTCAAACCTTTTTTGGCTCAGGACTCATTTGTAAATAGTGTCCTGTCATGACCCAATCAATTGCTTGAGTACAAATAAAATCTGTCTTATTAATTACACATTAACGCAATAAGTACTAAGTGCACTGTATCAGAGCAGTGACTCCCTGTAGCTTCTGTCCCCCAGGGTGGGTTGGGCTCTGAGGTAGCAGCACTGCTCAGATTTGGCCCCAACTGGGCCAAATTTGTGTGAGCGGAATTGCAACCTGATGCATGACCAAGGGGCTGCTGGGCCAAAGCTGAGCAGCGCTGCAACCGCAGGTGCCAGATCGCAACGCCTGGAGCAGGATGCCGAGCCCAGCCTGCTCCATGGGACTACTGCTGCAGGACAAGCATGAGGCTGGCTCTGCAACACTCCTCGCTTCCCTCCGGCTTCTCATGAGACCCTTTGTCGCATTCTGGTGACCCAGTTTTGGTTGCAACCGACAGGCTGAGAATCCCTGAGCTAGACCACATGGCCTCATAGAATGAGAAAAGAGGGAAAACCCACAGAGCTGGAGGAGGAGGGTTGAGGTGGGGATGCCACAGGAAATGTAGAAGACCTTTCTAGTTGAACTTTGAAGAGCACCAGTAGTAGTAGGGAGCTTCAGGTTGGGATCAGTGGCAGATTAATGATTTTGCTGCCCTTAGGCCCCGAAATAATTGCCACCCTCGGCCCCATATGAACTTGTTTTAGTTTTTTTACAAATTTGTTTGAACTAAAATGAATCTAAATATCATTAAAATAACTGAACATTTACAAGTTTTATTATAAATAAAATTACAAGTCCAGCGGACCCTCGCTTGAACGCCTGTCTGTATAGCGTGATTTCACTTATAGCACGGGACCGCACATGGATCCAAAACTGAGAACCACTTAATTTCTTCCTTCCGATCATATTATTAACGTTTAGGATTCTCGCGAGTATGTTTACTAAATGGCGTTGCATTGTCATTGGTGGTTTCAATACGCGCTATGATTGGTAGAATCGCGGTGTCACTGATGCCCCGACTACAAAAATGCTGCTGTTATAAATTTGCTGCCCCTGCAAATTTGCCACCGTAGGACTAGGCCTTGTCAGCCTAGGTGATAATATGCTGCTGGTTGGGCCTGAGCTGCACTGGCAGCAGGGAGGGCTTGGATCTGGACTGAGGTGCCAAGGAGGAGGAAGGGGCTAAATTTCAGGAGCGTAGAGGGATCTGGTTCAGGATTAAGGGATATTGGCAACAGTGGTTTGGAACTAAAGTCAAAGTATGCAGTCAGAGCTGTGGGTGAAGAAGGGAAGCCTCCAGCGTTGGAAAAGCATTTTATAGAATACTTAAGCAGAGGCTGGAGGCGATTTTAAAAGAGACAACTATTTAAGGACCAAAAAAACAAAAAAAGTTTGATTTAAAATTAAATATGAACTGAAAACATGTTCATGATTGTGTTTGAAAGCATCAGATCAGGGGGGTTTTCCAGTGGAAAGACTCCCACTCACTGTTATAAAGCCACGCACAATGATTTTACATTAGTGCATGAGAGACAGGAAGCAAAATGAACTCTGAAGAGAAAGTGAACCTTACCCACCTTTTGTGGTCCAAGGTAAGTGAAGTTCAGAGGATAAAGAAATAGCATAAGTGGTGTGAAAAAGTAGAACCATTGTCTATTTGTTCTTGTAATTAATGATTCAGAGTGTTCCCTGGCAAGGAGTTATTCAGAGATGATTTTAGCTTCACAGCAACCCTTTGATCTGTTGCTTTTCATTTTCTCCTGTTGGAACCATTCCCTGCACTGCCCTGTCCTCCATTTTCAGCTATTTCACCAATGACTTACGGTGTGATCCCTTCTGCCTCACCACATGTGAGAGATCAGCTTCATCCCTGGATTGGCCACCCTTATGTTATAATAATGACAGTAAATACTAAAGGGAAACACATCCTGAAGAGTTTGTGAAGGACTATAAACCCTCTGCTTACGGGCATAAGCCAACCTCTAACTGCTGGGGATTCAGAGGCCTCTTTCCCTGGGAACAGTTTATCCCATCACTGTCTGCTGCAGGGTTTTTTGTGCCTTTCTCCAAAGCAGCTGGTGCTGGCCATGGTCAGAGACTGTCACCATGGGACTGAGTATGCTACCGTGCTACTTTCCAGCACCTGCAGGCATGGTAGATGAGAACCAAATCAAACACAGCTCAGCCACATACCTGTACAGATTCCTAGTCCACCTCTAATTTTCACCTCGATCAGTACCTCTAAATAGGATGCTCATACTCAAGGGGTCAGGGCATTAATAAAGCCTGGCTTATACCTATACTGAATGAAGCTAAATCAATACAAACATAGGCACAGTCTTCTACTGGCACCAGTGAGTGCTCGACCCCCCCTCTGCCCTCAGCCCCAACTCGACTTCACCCCTGCCCCGCCCACTGTCACTCCCATTCCAACCCCTTCCCCAAAGTCTCTGCCCCAACTCCACCCCTGCCCTGCCCCACTTCCTCTCACTCCCATTCCAACCCCTTCCCCAAAGTCCCCGCCCCCATTCCACCCTCTCCCGCCCCCATTCAAACCCCTTCCCCAAGTCTCTGCTCCAGCCTCACCTCCTCCCTGAGCACGCTCCTCCCCCCCTCCCTCCAGAGCTTGCTACAGCTATTTGGTGGTGGCAAGCGCTGGGAGGTAGGCAGAGAAGCGGGGACCAGGCACGCTCAGGGGAGAAGGTGCAGGGGGAGGCAAGGCAAAGGCATGGGGAGCTTGGCTGTCAGTGGGTGCTGGGCACCCACTAATTTTTTCCCATGGGTGCTCCAGCCCTGAAGCACCCATGGAGTCGGAACCTATGAACACAAAGAAACCTTTGTTCAGTTTAAAAGTGACAACAAAAAGGGTTGCATTGATTTAACTAAACTGATTTAGAAATCCAGTTAGTTAAATCAATGCAAGTGATAGGAGCTGGTTGCCAGAAGTGCCTGAACACCCACAACTCCAGTTAAAGTCAGTGGGAGGTGCTGCAATTTCTCTCCTCCCATTCCTGGTGAGTTGAACGTTGCACACACACTACACGACCCTATGCATTTGTACAGCTAGTCAGAATGTTACAAACCCCTTAAGCTTCCCTTTGTAATTTTGGGCCTGATCCAAATTCCACTGAAGTCAGTGAAATGGCTCCTATGGACTTCGGGGCACTTTGGATCAAGCAATATAGAACTGGATGCAGAAAGGTGCTTGAGGGGTACCTACCACCACCTGGGTGGGACATTACCTGTGGAGATTAGGCCTCTACTCTCACCACTGCTCTCCCTTGCTCCATTTCTCTTGGCTGTTTAGGCCTGCATTCCATGTCCTGCCTTAGACTCTTTTCTCTTTATTTTACCCCTGGACTTTGAGCCTCTTTGTTGTCTTTGCTTGTAATAATTGCATCATTAATGGCAGGTAAATTTAGAACAAATAGCAGTAAATGCAAACTGGGCTTCACACAGTCTGCGGGCAGCTGAGGGGATTCACTGCTGCCAGAGGTTCTGGACCCTAATTGGCTTTACTAGAGAACCAAATCACTCAGGGACCAGTAATTGCATTTGCAGGTATGCATATTAAGACAAAGGGAATCAAATTTCATGTTTCAGGGGCTAATTTGATCGCTTGGGGAGGTGGAGGTCCAGATGGAACTTATCCTTTGCATATAGCATTGCACAATAAGCTTGGCCAGCCTTGCAAAATTCTACTTGTGTACGGCAAGTAAAAACATAATTTTTCACCATAGCAATGGATGGTCGAACATCGAGCAGATTCGGTGCCTGGGCTGGTTACTTTTATAGGGATCTTTATGTACCCTGATGTAACTGCACCAGAGAAAGCCATGACACCCATGGTGCACTTCAGTCTCGTTTGAAACTGGAATAAGCTGCACCAGACCAGCACACTAGTGCCTTGGATTTGCATCAGTGCCACTAAACTGGTGGGTAAAACCTCAGTACAGACAAGACACCTTGTGATAGTTGTAGGCAGGGTAACTGCCCTCTGAAGTGTCAGGCATTGGCCACCGTTGGAGATAGATTTGCTGGGCCAGGATTCTGACCCACCATGAGATGCCTTATGTTACTATAACATTTTGCACCAAATAGAGCTTTAGCTCTGAGCCTGCTTGTGGTTTCTTCTGGATTTTAAATTAGCACTATAAAGCCAACAGGGAAATGTATGGGTGTGATTCTGATCTGAATTACATTAATGTAAAACAGGAGCAAGTCCTCTGAAGTCAGGATAAGTGGGATCAGAACTGTGCCCCTGGGGTACATCTAAACTGCACACTAAGCCAAGGTTCTGACTCAGGTTTGAGCACCAAAGCCACTTCTCACCACCTACAAATCAGTCTGATTCAGGTCAGACCCCAGATCCTAGGATCTTGTTAGGGGGTAGGTCAAAGCCATGTAATTTTGCAGTGTGAACGCAGATCAAGCTACAGACCTGAGTCAAACGGTCTGCAGCATGGAGTGTGGATGCATGAGCACAGCTGAGAGACCCGGCTCCAGCAATTGTGAATCCAGGTTTACAATGCGGTTTGGCTGCTCAAGCACTGGCTTGGGACCACCAAGTCCACAAGCTGGAGTCCCATTGAGCTGGATTTACAGTGTAAAATTCAGAATGTGACATGTCATCTCTCCTTTCTGCCTGGGCTACAAAGCACCTCTTTCACCTTCTTACTTTGCTGTTTTTGTTTGTATGTTTCATGCTTGTTATGCCTGGAGGATTCCAGCCAAGACCATTCTCTGGCAGCCTGAAAGCCTAGAGGGAGGGGAGCCTGTATAGGGCTGGGGAAAAAAACTGCGGATATGTCAATCCTAGAAGTTGGGTGTTAGACACAGAGCTCTCGGGAAGACCTATGCTTGCAGGGCTCAAATAGAGAAGACAGACAGAGAGCAATGGGATTTTGCAGAAAGTCAAATGCAAAGGAAGAGAGGGGAAAGGAGGCAGTGTTCCTGAGAAAGAAGATCACGCTGGTGCGGGCCATTGCACTGATTATCGGCACAGTCATTGGCAGTGGCATTTTTATCGCTCCAAAAGGGGTGTTGCAAAACTCCGGCAATGTGGGGCTCTCCTTGGTTGTCTGGCTGGCTTGTGGGGTCCTCTCTCTGTTCGGTGAGTTGCTTTTTCTAATTCTCCTGCGTGAGCCAGCAATAACGTTACAACATTGTGAACATCTGTGCGTGTTCTAGAGCCGCGCAGATTTTCACATGAAAACACAGAGGAACTATCAGCAATACATTGTAAAAAGACTGCAAAGCAAATAGAAAATAACCCGGAGTAATGTGGGCTAGACCAGGGGTGGCCAAACTTACTGACCCTCTGAGCCGCATACAACAATTTTCAGATGTTCAAGAGTCAGGATGTGCTGCCAATGCTTGGGGCATCAGCCGCGCTGGAGGTGCTTGCTGGGGCCCCACTACTGCTGAAGTTCTGAGCCCCGAGATCCCCCTCCCCGCTGGGCAGAAGCCAGAAGCAATGTGCTGGGGGGGCTGCTGAGTGTAAGAGGGGGAAACTCAAGCTGTTAGGGAGCCCGCACTTTAACTTTAAAAAGAGCTGCAGTTTGACCACCCCTGGGGTAGACCCTTGGCAGATGTAAATCTGTATCATTGAAGCTCCATGCAGCAGTGGAGCCGGTCCTGTAAATCCAAACCCTACTCAAAACCCTTGGCTCCACAGCACAAAGCCTGCTGAGGCAAGGTGGCCTCCCTGGGTTTCTGAGCTGTGGGAAAAGCCAACTTTCAGAGCCCACAAAGCATGCTGCCATGGCAACCCCACGTGGCTGGAATTCTAAGGGCTTATCTCAGCTTTTTTTCCTTTTCATTTTTCTTTTTTTTTAAAGGCTGTTTCTAGCCCGTTTCCTCACGAGGGCAGGCAGGAAAATGTAAAGCAATTGGTGGGATTAAAAAGCTGTAAGGTTGGAGCTCAGGCCCTAAGACCCCATGAGGGGAAGGGTCTCTGGAGCCCAGGGGCTCCAGACTGAGCCCAAATCTCTACACTGCAATTTTATAGTTCTGCAGCCCAAGCCCCATGAGCCTGAGTCTTTTACTGCCTTTTTATCTACCTTAAGGGCATGTCTACGCAGCAAGCCTCAGAACCTGGGCTGACAGACTTGGGATCATGCTATGGTGCTAAAAATAGCCGTGGAGACATTGCAGAGCGTGGTTCCCAGCTCAGGTAGCCAGACACACTAACTCTGCTAGTGTGCTAAAAATACCTCAGGCTAGCCACCTGAGTATGTAGGCAGAGGCCCCGAGCAGGTTTCTTACCCAGATGGCTAGCCCGAGCCACAACCCTTTCTACTGCTGGCTACACTGCTATTTTTAGCACGCGAGCTCGAGCAGAGCGAGAGTGTCTGTCCACTCAAGGTAGGAAGCACGCTCCCACTTGCAGGATAGACATATCCTAAGTCAAAGACTCGGCCTGATTCTTCACTTCCTTACGCCTTTTGGAGCCAGATGCACCAGTGGAAAGGAGGTGCAAAATGATGTCAGTCTGATTTTGTACCATCTTACACTCACTTTCCACTGAGCTGAATGATTCATAGATTTTAAACCCAGAAGGGACCATTTGGATCAGCTACTCTGACCTCCTGTATAGCACAGGTTGTCAGTATTCCCTGAATTCAGTTCTGTTTGAATTAGTCTCTTTTAGCAAAATCTCCAGTCTTGATTGGCCGTCATGGAGAATCCACCCCAATCCTCGGTAAAATGTTCCACTGGTTAATTACCCTCACTGTTACAAATGTGTTCCTTTTTTCAAGCTGAATGTGTCTAGCTCCAACTTCCAGCCATGAGATCATGTTAGAACTTTGCCTGCCAGACTGAAGAGACCATTAGCAAATATTTGTTCCCTGTGTATGTATTTATAGACTGTGCCTAAGTGATACTTAATCATCTCTTGCTGAAGCTAAATAGCCTGAGCTCCTTGAGTCTACCATTGTAAGTACATCTACCCTGCACCTGGAAGTGAGCCTCCAAGCCCAGGTTCACAGACTTCTGCTAGCAGGACTCATGCTAATATGCTAAAAATAGCTGTGTAGAGGCTGCAGCTCAGGCTCTGAAGCCTGGGGGGAAGGGAGGAATGAGGGTCATGTTTTCCAATCCTTTACTCAACCTTGTGGCTCATCTCTGAACCTTCCCCAATTTCTCAACATCCATTTTGAGTTGTGGGCCCCAGAATTGAAAACCGTATTCCAGCAGCTTCACATTAGTCCAAATCCAGAGGTAATATAATGCCTATAGGGTCTGACATTCCCCTATTTATGCATCCAAGGATTGCATTAATGCTTTTGGCCATGGTATGTCACCGGGTGCTCACTTTCAGCTGATTAGCCACCAGCAGCCCCAAATCTTTTTCAGGATAGAGGTGCCAGTCCTTTAAGCATGACTTGCATTCTTTGTTCCTAGATTTATACATTTACCCCTCTTAAAACACATATTGTTTGCTTGTGTCCAGATCTCTCAGTAACCAGACTACACAGAGATGCCTGTCAGTGGAGAATCAGGCCTATAGGCTCCGGGGATGAGGTGGGTAGGGAAGGAGAGAAAGTGAGGGGAGATAATAAGACTCCACAGGGAGTGGAGGGCAGCTAGCTCCAGGCTAGGAAGGAGGGTTTCAGGGATTTCTGCCTGTTCTCAGGCCCTGCTGGATCCAGTTCTTGCCTTCCCTCCTCCCCCAAGTGTGCATGAACTCACATGGGGGCAGATCCCCCATAATATTTTCATTGCAGAGGTACTAGCTGTACCTGGCCCCCAGGTCTGCTGCCCGTACCCATCAGATTCTAATCTGATACTTGATCAGAATGGGAATACGCTCCCTCAACCTGGAAAGCAAGGCTGCACTCCTGAAGCCTGTTTTGAGATCCCCAGAGGGAACCCAGTGGAAAGCAGCAGAGAATCCTGTAGCACCTTATAGACTAACAGACGTTTTGGAGCATGAGCTTTCGTGGGTGAATACCCACTTCGTCAGATGCATGTATTCACCCACGAAAGCTCATGCTCCAAAATGTCTATTAGTCTATAAGGAGCCACAGGATTCTCTGCTGCTTTTACAGATCCAGACTAACACGGCTACCCCTCTGATACTTGACACCAGTGAAAAGGATTAGGGTGAGATCACAGACTTTTCACTAGTTTGAGCAGAGATCTCTATATATGCAGTTCCCATGGCTCCATGCTCTATCCCCAGCCCTGGCTCTCTTTGTCTTCCACACTTACTGACATGGGGTTGGTGGAGAGACCTGTAGCCTATAGAGATGATGCTTGGTTATGTTATATAGAAACCTAAGTAGGCCCAATAACCTATTTCCTAAAAATAGGCTTGACAATAGTCAAGTGAGGTCTGGTAAAATCTGAGTGAAGTGAAGTGAGACAATTCAGAGGCAAGTCAGAGATAAATTAAAGCCGGGGGTAAACATTGTTGGCCCTCATTGGATTTTACAAGTGTTTTAGATAAAATGTTATGGAAAATGCTCTCTCTCTGTAATGACAGTTACTAGTATGGCAGCATTTACACAGCTGTTAATTAAAGATGAGTTCAATATTAAATACTCTCTTCTACTCTCTCATTGGCTACTTTAAATTATGGCAGTGGAAATATAGATATGGTAAAAGGCAAGCTTGATGCTAATTAATGTGGGTGTTAATAGTGATTATAAAAAGGGTAGCACCCTATTTTTAAATTATGTACACTCATCTATCAGGAAGGAACCATTAGGAAAAAGGTTATAGGCTAGCCATTCTTACCACCTGGGGAGGGTCCAGATGCATCGTCTCATCTTAGAGCATTAGTATCAACGCAGTGTATTGTCACATTGTGACACGTGTTTGCTTTAACTAATTATTTTAAATAAAGTATAATTGTCTCACTCATTGTGTCATTCACAGTCCTCCACTAAATTAAATCATGTGTAACCACACTGAAGGCTTGAACCTTAAAGAACTCAGTAGTTTTAAGGACAAGGCATAAAACCAAACCAATTGGGGAGACAGAAATCAAGTTCCAGCTGTAACTGAAGATGGGCAGGGAGAGGGGCAAAGCTCTCACACTTGTGTAGTACAGAGAACGCTAATAGAGGCAAGGTGGTAGAATAGCTTAGAGGTTTGTAGTTTTTTTAAATAAATAGAAACTTCAGTAAAAAAAAAAATATATATTTTTTAACATCATAGCTGTAAAGCGAAGCCTTCAGTTAAGTGGCAATTTTGAAGGTGACAAAGCTCATTGAAGTCAGTGTCTTTTCATGTTAGAACAGGCCCCCTGATTTAGACAAAAATTCTCTCCACTGAACAGAGCAAGCCAGGAAAACAAAAAAGAACCACCACTGTTATCTGGGACCAAAGGAGGATTTGAACACACGCTCCAGAAACAAAATACTTATTCATTAGCTCACTGGGATACCCAGTCCCTTGGGGAACTGAAGTCCCAGGTTAAGATAGTGGGTCTGATAGCATATTCTTTAGTAACAGTGCGGAGATGGCAGGATACAGCCAGGGGACAAACTAAGCACTAGTTATTTGTCCTCTGCAGGACTCCGAAGACAGCGTAGGCGTTCTAGGGTTGATGCAGAATTTTTCAGCACATTTAATGAACCCCACCACTGGCTCAGGGTCCTGCTGCTGTACAAGGCCAAGCCCATGTTAGGCGCTGTATAATAAATACTCAGCACTAATAATCTTAGCACTAAATATCACCATAGCACAAACTTGCAGGGTTCCAGCCTTTTGCCTGCCTTTACATAACACCATGGCCTGGACATGGCTCAAACCCACTTGACAGCACAGACAAACAATCCAGTGAAAAATGTGGACCCACAAAACAAGCCAGAGGAAAAGTGCCCTATTTGAAAAGAAAAAGGGGTCTTTCTATAGTGAATGCTAAGGACTTGAGAGAATAAAGGTGTGTTGCAAGACTTTGTATTTCAGCATCCTCAATGTTCCTACCTTTGTTTGCTCTTGTCCTTCCCAGGGGATAAACATTTAGATTAGTAGTATAATGAAAAGTTCACTAATATCTCATATGTAATCAGTGGCAGGTGGTGTGTAGAGGACATTGGGGCATCAAAGCAGATAAGCGCACACACATACATACGCGCGTGTGTGTGTCACTCAAAACGAAACACAGACACAGTAAATCTATAGGAACTGCTATATATTTCCTTTGTTCGCAATTCATATTTAGCAGCAGGTGATTGTTCTCTACCAGTCCTGTGGCACATGTTCAATCTGCACAGTCAAGGTCGGACAGGAGCAGCAGAAGTTTCCAGTAGGGCCTGCAGCATTAGATTCACTGCTTAAGCCACAGGCAGTAGCGACAGTAAAAAGTTCTAAAGGCTTTAACTGCCCCATATAGCCCCTGCTGGTGAAAGAGGTACCATTTAGAACACACTGCCAGGGTCTACACGAGGCAGGTAAAGTGCAACACTTTAGAGTGCTCTACAGCTTACACCTCTCCAATCATCAGGATGGACTCCAGGGAGCATGTAGGTCCAAGGGCACATCACAAGGGGAAGTCAGACACCCCCCTTCCCATACCCCAGACCTAGTAGAAGCAGAGAGAGGGAAAAGTCTCACTCATTTCTGGCCTTTCTGGTGTGAGGGGAGTGGGAGAGGTCATAGCCAGTACCTCTCCTCCTTTCCCTCCCAACCCCTCACTTCCCAAGCAGTGCCAGGCCAGGGTGGGTGGCACGCAGTAGCAGGTCAGCACAGAGGGAGTTGGAATACTGCAGTCAGGACCAAGCAGGGGAGTGCTGAGGCCAGAGCCACCAGGAGCACAGGCTAGAACCACCCAGGCAGTGCAGCCCCCTGCAGGGAGCAGGATCTGGGCCCAGGACAGTCTCTGTAGGGAGACAACCCCTGAGCCCTCCCAGCTCTCTTGTTGCCTCTATCTTCTTCACAACGCCCCCAGCTACAACCCTGTTTCTCCCAGCTGTGCAGGTAAAGTGCCCCACTTGCCCCAAAATTCACCAGCCACCACAGTACATAATCAGGCTGTTGTATATTTTATGACCTCTTTACAGTCATTAAATCCCAGTGCTCCATCGCAGCAACTTATCTCAGAGGAAGGGTGGTCTCGTGGACTAGGATGCAGTAGATCTGGGTTCAGTTCCAAACCATTGACTTACTGTGTGACCTTGGCAAGTCACAATCTCTCTTTGCCTCAGTTCACCAACTCTGAGGGGAGATTGTAATATTCCATTCTTCTTCACCATCTCCTGTCAGTCAGGGTCGATAGCTCTTGTTCTTTGTCTCCAGTCATTCCTGTCAAGTACTCCTTCCATGCCAATACCAGCCTTCTGGAGGAGGGCATGAAGCTTCACGAACCACCGTTTTCTGGGTCTTCATCATGGTCCTTGTCCTGTGACTAGAAGACCTTGTACTCTGTGATCAACACCTTGGCCATGACAGCTCTTCAGGAGCTCCTATCTTGTTTATATAGACCAAGTTCTTCAGGTTGGGGACTATCACCGTGTTTTTGTATGTTTAGGGTCTGGAGGCACTACTGTAATATAATAAATAATTCCCCCTCCTTATTTTGCATCTAGGTGCTCTGTCTTATGCAGACCTGGGAACAAGCATCACAAAATCTGGGGGCCATTACATCTACCTTCTAGAAACCCTTGGGCCTTTGCCAGCCTTCTTAAGATTGTGGGCTGAATTTGTTATGATCCGGTAAGAACAGTTCTGCTTTTCCATAGGTGTGTAAGGACAGGAGTGATATGTCAATGCTGATTTGTATTTATAGTCTCCTCTCTTTAAAACTCTAATTGGGGTAGATTACAGCTGTGCGGCTAAAGGAGCCAGCTGGTGAATGCAAAACAGTAGCAAACACATGGACTTTCAAATGGCTAGAGGGAAAGAAGGGGGGTAGTGGGACCCTAAGACAGGGAAATAGAGGCGGAAAAGGAGGCAGAGGAGGAAAATGAATGGGTAAAAGGTAAAAAAAAGAGTGAGATGAATAAAAAAATTAAAAACAAGGAACAGCTTGCAGCAAACGTGGTAATGAGATAGATGGACTTTTTCCTGCAATCTGCCAACACAGCTGGGTTTTCTGGAAAAAGGCTCCATGCTTCTTAGAAATCTGTTTGATACGTGACCTCCTCCTCTCCCACCTGCCCCCACCCCCACTCCAATAGCTGCTGGATAAACAGAAATGTCTGCCACAGCACATCTGGGCTTGGCCGTGAGGTCTGCCCCCATGGAGAATGAGATCACAGCTTACGCAACTGAACCCCTGCAGAACTAGGATAAGGTAACCGACCCCCATACTAAATGAGTACAATAAATATTTTAAAAAACAAAACAAAAAAACATTGTTTAGCCTGTTAACCTTGCCCGTGTTTATGGCCATAAAAAAATGAGAGGTCACAGGCTGAATGAAAATGGAGTCTGAAATATCCTTTCATCCGTTTAGATTCTACAAAGCCACCATCAGCAAAGCTGCCACAGTTCTGGGTGATACCTCCAGGTTTGGAGGGAGGGAGGGAGAAGAGCACTGGTAGGGGGTGGGGTGTGCAGCCACTGCCCCACACAGCACAACACATTTTATTTCATGGCACTGCATGTCACCACACTGCTCTCTAGCTCTTTCTGTGGTTGGGGGCTGGGGAGAAGGCCTCAGATTCTCACCTCAGTGTTACCAGTTCAAATCCCCTCCTTAGGGAAGCAGGACCTGAAAATCAGTCCCACTCTAATGGCTCTTCAGCGACCTCACGGTGATGTGTTAGTAGCAACAACCCATTTCCTACACAAAATAAAGATGGTCCAGTGGGTAGGGCGCTAGCCTTCAACTCAGGAGACCTGGCTTTCATACCCTGCTCCATCACAGATTTTCTGTGCAACTGTGTCTCAGTCCCTCTCTGCCAAATGGAGATACTCATACTTACCTATCTCCCAGGAGTGATAGGAGGACAGATACATTACAGGTTGGGAGGCACTTGGATACTAAGATAATAGGAGACATAAGTACAATAAATAAATAGATTGCAAAAACTGCTGCCCACACAATTGGCTCCCCAGTCTCAGCAGAAATGCTGGATGGCCCATGAAGACAATTCCTTTCCTCCACCTTGTGGTGGGCCCTTCAGGTACATTGGTGGGGCAGCGTGGGAAGCTTACACAAATCCAGAACAAGCAAGCATAAAGCACTTCCGTTTCCAGAGCTGCCAGCTCGCAACTTCCCGCAGTATTAAGTTCTCTGAAAAATGGGGCTGGAGAGAAATTCAACCCAGGTCCCTAACCCGTCTCAGCCGGAGAGCAAAGAGGGCATTCTTAAGGCACATCTACACTTTGAGCTGGGAATTACACCTCCCCACTTGAGTAGCCATACTTGCGCTAGCTCTGATCCAGCTGGCATATAAAAAATCATGTCTTCACAGCAGTGTGAGCGGCTAGCTGTCCCGAGTACATACATCGCATCTCAGACAGGACTGAAATCAGGGTGGCTAGCCCCTTGCACTGCTATTTTTAGTGGGCTAGCTCAGAGTGGGCGTGGATAAATCTCAGAGAGCAGGGAACCACACCCCCAGCTCAGAGTACAGGAATACATACCCCTACTGTTGCAGGGACAAAGACATTGATTGTCCCTAACCTCCCACAGTGAGAAAAATCCTATTCCCTCCAATCTCAGAGGGGGAAAGAGAACAGACAAAGCTGAAGAAGTACCTGTGCTCTGTGAAGAGAGTCTCCAGGTCTTCACCCTTCACCAGCATTAAAAGAAATCTCTGGATGTTTTTCCTCTCTGTGGGGGGGCACATCCACACCCTATTAAGGAGGAAGCTAATGAGCTTGGTGATCCCTAACTAGACACACCTGAAATTAATCTGCTTGAAGGGAAGAAACAAAAAAGGTAAGGCCTGCCACACAAGAGGTGGTTACAGGAGAAGACTGCTGTGCCGCAGGCACCTGATTACAGGGATAGATCAGCAAAGGAAATAGGCAGTGAGCCAGAAATCCCTGAGACTGCTTGGACCAGGTGTTACCAAAAAAAGTGGGAGTCTAAGGAAGGACTCCAACCCTGATCAGGACAATAAAAAGCCTATAGACAAACCAGAACCCAAAGGGGTGAGGAAGAGAGACAGACCAAGAAACTGAGCACCATTTCCCCGACCCTTCCTTTCTTTACCTTGTTCCTTCCTACCCTCAGAGAGGGGAATGGAACTTTCTGTTCTGGGAGACTCTTGTTCAGGCTAGCCCAAGCAGGGGAAAGACTCAGGGCTACTCTACACTAAAAGTCCTACATCGGTGCAACTGCATCACTGCAGAGAGCTCTCCCATCTGCATAATAAATGCACCTCCGCAAGCAGCGATAGCTAAGTCAGTGAGAGAAGCTCTCCCACCAACATAGCGCTGTCCACACCAATGCTTAGGTTGGTGTAACTTAGGGTAAGTCTACACCATGAAATTAGGTCAAATTTATAGAAGTCGGGTTTTTTTAAATCATTTTTATACAGTCAATTGTGTGTGTCCCCACATAAAATGCTTTAAGTGCATTGAGTCAGCGGACTGCATCCACAGTACCAAGGCTAGCGTTGACTTCCAGAGTGTTGCACTGTGGTAGCTATTCCACGGTTCCTGCAATCTCCGCTGCCCATTGGAATTCTGGGTTGAGATCCCAATGCCTGATAGGGCAAAAACAGTGTCATGGGTGGTTCTAGGTACATGTCATCCGGCCCCCCACTCCCTCCCTTCCTCCGCGCAAGCAACAGCAGACAAATCGCTTCGCGCCTTTTTTCCTGGGTTACCTGAGTAGATGCCATACCATGGCAAACATGGAGCCCACTCGGCTGACCGTCACCTTACGTCTCCTGGGTGCTGGCAGACGTGAGACTGCATTGCTACACAGCAGCAGCTCATTGCCTTTTGGCAGCAGACGGTGCATTACAATTGGTAGCCATCGTCGTCATATTCCTAGGTGCTCTTTTAGCCAACCTCGGTGAGATTGGTCAGGGGCGCCTGGGCAGACGTGGGAGTGACTCTGCCAGGTCATTCCCCTCTTCTGTCGAGCACCCAGGAGATGATAATGGCTAGCAGTCCTACTGCACCGTCTGCTGCCAGCCTAAGATGTAAAAGGTAGATGGATCAAAACAAGAAATTGACCCGATTTCTTTTGGCCTGCTAAACCCAGGGTTTTGAGTTCAATCCCTTGAGGGGGTCATTCTGTGTGATAGTTGTTTGTGTTTCTCCTTGATGCAAAGCCACGCCTTTTGTTGATTTTAATTCCCTGTAAGCCATGTCGTCAGTCGCCCCACCCTCCGTCAGAGCAACGGCAGACAATTGTTTCGTGCAAAGCCAGACGAGGAGGCGACGGCAGCATGGGGCGAGAGGGACATGGTCATAGACTTCTCACAAAGTAAGGGCCGGGCAACATGCACATCATCCTAATGAGCTCTGCAAACACACTGGCCAAACAGGAAATGAAATTCAAAAGTTTGCAGGCCTTTTCCTGTCTACCTGGCCAGTGCATCTGAGTTGAGAGCGCTGTCCAGAGCGGTCACAATGGAGCACTCTGGGATAGCTCCCAGAGGCCAATACCGTCAAATTGCGTCCACACTATCCCAAATTCGACCTGGCAAGGTCGATTTCAGCGCTAATCCCCTCATGGAGGTAGAGTAAAGAAATCGATTTAAAGAGACCTTTAAGTAAAAAAAAAAAAAGGTTCTTTGTTGTGTGGGGCTCAGTGTGGGGCTCAGTCTCTCTCTCTTTTACTACAGCTTTTACCAAAAAAAAATTTATTTTTTTTCCCCCATTTTTCTGGCTTTGGTCTTTATTTAAAACATTTTAAATTGTGTAAAGCATTGAGTTACCTTAAGGGTTAAATGCAAAATACCAAAGTTAAACAACACTAGTTACCTGGGTTTGGCAAAAAAGTGTTTTTTGGTTTTGCAACTTTGAATGGAAAATTCAAAGGGATTTCAGTGGTATTATTTAACATACCACCAATTTATTTTAATCCACAAAGCAAAGACTGTACACACCAGGAGTGGGAGGGGTGGGGGTTGTTTTTTTAGCAAATTTGACTAACTTGTTCATAGTCTAATGATTTTACTTAGATAACCTTTTTGCCTGAATTATTTAGACTTTTTTTTTTGTTATATAAAAGAGCCCGTTTCTCCTTCAGAGTGGCTGTAAAGAAACCAAGAATTTTCTTTTTTTTTTTAAAACATTTTTACAAAGTTGTACTGCTTAATTCCCTGCAGACTCTCCAGAGTTAACTTCTGACTTTCTTTTTTTTACTTCTGCCACTATGCGCTCAGGGCTTGCAACCTGTATTTTTAATTATTTTTTTTAAACTGTTGCCTGCCTGCTTGTCTGGGCTCAATTTTGTTTTTCTCGTTGAACCATTTCTTTCCATGGGCACAGGCTTTGTTTCACTACCAATTTAGCAAGGAGGGTGGGCTCCCTAACTAGCCCCCACCCCTCCTGATCCCTTTCCTCTTTATAATCACCCCCACAGGATGCTCTTCTTGTAGTTTAGGGTGCCGAACATATGACCTTCTCCTCCCCCTTCACCCGCTAGACCTCTCCTCAATCTTAGGCCTGGTCTACACTACGCATTTAAACCGATTTTAGCAGCGTTAAACCGATTTAACGCTGCACCTGTCCACACAACGATGCCTTTTATATCGATATAAAGGGATCTTTAAACCGGTTTCTGTACTCCTCCCCGGCAAGAGGAGTAGCGCTGAAATCGGTATTACCATATCGGATTAGGGTTAGTGTGGCTGCAGATCAATGGTATTAGCCTCCAGGTGGTATCCCGCAGTGCACCATTGTGACCGCTCTGGACAGCAATCTGAACTCAGATGCACTGGCCAGGCAGATAGGAAAAGCCCCTCAAACTTTTGAATTTCATTTCCTGTTTGCCCAGCGTGGAGCTCTGATCAGCACGGGTGGTGATGCAGTCCCAAATCCAAAAAGAGCTCCAGCATGGACCGTAGGGGAGATACTGGATCTGATCGCTGTATGGGGAGACAAATCTGTTCTATCAGAGCTCTGTTACAGAAGATAAAATGCCAAAGCATTTGAAAAAAATCTCCAGGCTTATGATACAGACGCCACCAGCAAGTGCTGTGTTACAAGCATAACGAAAACCCAAAGATCAAATGGACGCTCAAGGGGAAGGAGGGGGTACGAGGACTCAGCTATCCCACAGTCCCCGCAGTCTCGACAATCATTTGCATTCTTGGCTGAGCTCCCAATGCCTGTAGGGTCAAACATATCGTCCAGAGTGGTTCAGGTATATCTCGTCAATTATCCCATCTCCCGTGAAAAATAAGGGGAAAAAATGGTTCTTGACTTTTTCAATATCACCTGTCTACTGCATGCTGCTGGTAGACACGGTGCTGCGGCAATGAATAGCAGCATCTTCTCCCCTCCCTCCCCGGTGGCAGACAGTACACTATGACTGCTATCCATCAGCAGCAGCAGCGCATGAGTGCTCCTGGCTGGCCTCAGATGAGGTCAGCCGGGGGTGCCTGGGTAAAAATAGGAATGACTCTCGGTCATTCCCGGTAGATGGTACAGAATGGCTGGTAACTGTCTTCATCATACCAACTGGGGGCTAAGCTCCTTCAGCCCGTGCCCCCTTCATGTCTAAAGAAAAGATTCTGTACTCCCTGGACTATCATAGCAGCTGGAGGCTGCCTCCCCCTCATTTTATCTCACTAAAAAGTCAGTGTTTCTTATTCCTGCATTCTTTATTACTTCATCCAGTTTACAATGGCACAGCAGACGGTACAGAATGGCTGGTAACCATCTCTGCTACCTTGTAATGGCAAATGAATGCTGCTGTGTAGCGCTGCAGTACCGCTTCTGTCAGCGGCATCCAGTACACATACGGTGACAGTGTCAAAAGGCAAAACGGGCTCCATGGTTGCTGTGCTATGGCGACTGCCAGGGCAATCCAGGGAAAAAGGGCGCGAAATGATTGTCTGCCGTTGCTTTTATAGAGGAAGGAATGAGTGACGACATTTACCCAGAATCACCCGCGACACTGTTTTTGCACCATCATGCATTGGGACCTCAACTCAGAATTCCAATGAGTGGGGGAGACTGCGGGAACTATGGGATAGCTACGGAATAGCTACCCACAGTGCAACATTTCAGAAATCGACGCTCGCCTCGAACCATGGACACACACCACCGAATTAATGTGCTTAGTGTGGCCGTGTGCACTCGACTTTATACAATCTGTTTTACAAAACCGGTTTATGTAAAATCGGAATAATCCTGTAGTGTAGACATACCCTGCATGAGGGCCACTATAGGGGTGCAAGGTTCCGCTCATAATTGAGGATCTTCACAAAGGGAGAGATCAAAGCACTTACAAGGGTCAGCTGAATCATCCCCCATGAGGCTGACTGCCTGGACCGAATGCACAGCCAATTGATGTTTTAACTGTTCTATTTTCTTTTCATGGCAAGCACACTGCCGTTGTGGCGTATGCTGGGCACGACTGGTCAAGTCTTTGATGAGTCCCTGAAGGATTGGTATCTGCTTAGCCAGTGCTTCCAGGCGGGTGCGTTCCGCCTTTTTTGCCTGGAAGTCCTGTCTCAAAGCTTGCAACTTTGTCCTGGGCATTGGCTTGGGTTGCTGCCTGGTTAGTAATCTGTGCTTTCAGTTGCTCAATTCCTCCCCCCCCAGCTGTCGGGTACACACCTCTTCCCTTCTTCCTAACTCTCTTTTTTGTCCCAACAACATGAGATACCATATGGCTGCGGCAGCCCAGATTAATCCCGCAGCTGCCCCTAGGTTTTTACCCTTCTGCTTTTCATACTCAGTATATAGATCTAACAAATCCTGCCAAGAATGCCCTCTCCTCTGAAGCTCCATCACAGAACCCCAGGGATTGTATCCCTCTTTGGTGAGAGCCCTCTCCAGCCGGGAGAGGTTTTCACCCCTCCCCCCTTTGAAAGAGGCAACAGGGTTCCATCCCTCTTTGCTGCCACCCCCACGGCTCGGGCATCAGGTCCACCTGCTTCCCATGACGCCAGCTGACCAAGCAGCCAGACTACCCTGTCTGCACTCCCTAAAGCCCATACATCCAGCATTGAACCCCTCATTGATGCCATCACCCATGACTGCAGGACTTCCGAGTCCACAGCTGTACCCTTCTGTTTCCTGAACATGCTGACCCAATCCATTGGTACAACTTCACCTGAGATTTCACATTGCTCACCTCGGCACTGGGGCTTACAGTGTTCACCCCCTGGGCCGGAGGGAGAGATGCTAAGGTTACTGGCATTTAAAGAAACTAATGAAAAATGGCCACATAAATGATATGACATTTCATAGAATCATAGAATCAAAAGGTTGGAAGGGACCTCATGAGGTCATCTAGTCCAACCCCCTGCCAAATTTCAATAATCTGCACGCAGATTTTCACCTTTAAACTGTCTCAGTGAAGCAGAAAGCTATAAATAGTCGCTTTAATGATTATTCAGGATTAGGATATTCAATTGGAGATGAAGGTATGAGCTTATAAAACATTATAGATATGTTGAGAACATTTCCACACAATATACAGTGTGAATCTTCCCAGGGGACTTCCCTAAAGGGAGGGGGCCATTGGGTCGTAACAACAGTTCCGGTGATGATCCAAGGGAAAAGCGTTCAAGGACTCTTGGACTCCGGCTGCAGTCAAATAGCATCCAAGTCTCCTTGGCATGAGATGATGGCACCCGTAGAAGGCATCCGAAGTAGATGAGTGAGCCAAGGAAGGAAGGGTGGTACAAGAGGAGATATAATGTGGATGAGGGGGGGCAGAAAGTGTTTTCCCCTGTCTAACATGCTTTGATTTTCTATTTTGCTTTCCAGTCCTGCCGTCATTGCCGTGGTGTCCTTGGCTTTCGGTCGTTACTTAATTGAGCCTCTCTTCGCCCCTTGCCATGCCCCTGCCCTGGCTGTGAAGCTGGTCACCATCACTGGCATCTGTGAGTACCCCCAAAAACAAACAATCAAAGCAAAAGTGGAGAAGGGGAAAAGAGCAGGATTAACTGGCTATTCCTGGTATGATTCTGCCCTACCTCATTTTCTCCCTGTGTCAGCAAGAATTGCCCTTTTCCATGCCTGTCAAGCCCCATACAAAGCAATGGGATGCTCTATAAATATTTATCTGTAATGTCACCTCCCTATAGTAAATCGAGGCGTAGCCACAGGTGAGCCTGGGTGGGCTGCGGCCCACCCACTTAGCCTCCACGCCCCCCTGAGCATCACTCAGGCATCTGAAATCCAGGATGGAGCCCGGGCGGGGCCGGAGCCCCCAAATCCACAAGCTAAGAGGGACTGAGTCATCCCAGGTGTGGGGGGAGTGCTTTGAGGGGGGTGGATCTGGGTGGGGCTAGCACTGGGGCCAGAGCAGAGCCAGGCCAGACACCTAGACACATGACTGGGCTGGGCTGGACATGAGCAAGGCACAAGAGAGAGTGGAGCAGCAGCACGCAGTGCAGGATGCACAGACACAGCAGCACCAGCAGGACAGAGGAACTCAGCAGCGTGGGTGGATGACACTAAGCCGGGGTTGGGAGGGGCAGGCAGATCTTGAGCGCCTGCAACCACACCCTCTCAGAATAGTCAGTGTTTGCCTCCATTAGGCTAAGTAAGGGGGGGATTTAATTTTCTTGGGCAGGAAGTGTCACTTCCTATGCCTTTATATAGAGCCCGGTACAACAGGGTCCCGATCCTGACCAGGGTCTCTGGATGTTACACACAAACAAATAAATCCAAAGCTAGCGCAGTATTGACCAAGCACACATTGTGTGCATGAAGCACATAGGCTGGTATAGTATATTCAAAGGCGTGTAAGGCAGTTAGAGGCCCAAGTCCCTTTGTTTCAATGGAGATTGAACATCTCACTCACATTTGTGAGTCTGAAAATCTCCCCCATAAAGAACAAGAGTCAAACCCCTCCTTGGATGTAATGTTCTGTTACAACAGGACCCCTATCTGTCTCATCATAAGCATCAGGCTTAGCACTCTGGGATCATGTGAGATATTACACTACGAAGTTCCAAACACATGCACTCACTCCCAGAAACTAGAGATTAAAAACACCTGTCAGGCCAACTAGCCTATCCCCTCATGTTTGCCAAGAGGATGAGGACCAGTTTACAGTGATCTAAGATATGGAATTTGTACAACTGCCCCAGTACTGGACTCCCCATGAACGTAAAGCTCCCATTGTGGAGAACATCAATACCAGGCTCCCTGAAGAGGAACTTCCAAGATGCGGAGTCATAGTACAAAATAGTGACCTCACACTAGCCCTGCCCAGAAGTGAATTCAGTATATTCCAAGTAGGCTTTTCGGGGCCATAGAGAGAAACTATCACGTCCCTCCTTCTGGAGGGGATTGCCAGCATGCATGAAACTCCAACAACATTGAAAACCCGTGCAGCCGGTTCCCAGCTCTCCTCAGCCCTGAATATCAGGGTTTGGGATTATTTTAGATCTCATCTTAGTTATTTCCTCAAGTTGCTAATGTCTTACTATCCTCACTGGTGTTTTCAACATGTCACAGTTCAGTATCCTCTAAAAACATAATTAACATGCCACTGCACTCACACTTTATTCCAGATCATTCATGAAGATGTTAAACAGCACAGGAGCCAATTTTATTTCCTACTGAACCTCAGCTAAATACCTCCCCACACATCCATACCTTGCCATTTACCATAGAACTGTAGGGTTAGAAGGGACTGCCAGGGTCATCTGGCCCAACCCCTGCCAAGACTCTTTACCTTCATGCCTTCGACTTAGATTTCAGTCTACATGAATAACACTGATCTTCAGCTTCTTTTCCTTCCCTCCAAGCCTTAATCATTGCTCTGAACTGCTGGAGCGTCAGCTGGTCTGCAAATATACAGACCGTTCTCACAGTCCTCAAGATGGTCACCATTGGCTTGATTATTGTCCCAGGGATGCTGGTGCTAGCTGAAGGTAAGAAAAGTGCAGCCTGTGTCTAACACGAGACAGGAAGGGGATACTAGCAGGACACAGAGGTAGGCGAATCCTAGGGAGAGGCACAGACAGATAAGAAGGGAGATAAAAAGTGGAGAACAGAGTCAGAAAGAGAGAGACCAGAAAAAGAAAGAGGGCTTGAGAATTTTAGCTAGGAGAAAAACCTTTACTGGGAGGGGGCGACAGTGTCTAACACCCATTCCCAGGGGAGAAGGCGATGAAGGCTGCATGTCCTTGAATCAATTGCTAGTTCAGCAGATGATGCAGGCCTTGGAATGTTCCATGCCAGCTCAATGCAGGTTTGAACTTATCTTGCTTTCTGAGAAATATGAAATGGAGGCACATACCAGTTGCAGCAGAGCTCCGACATTGATGGATTGCACATCATTTAAAAATAGTATTTCTGTGCAGACTGATGTTGGATCAGAGGCATCTTTAATCTAGCAGGCAAAGGCATAACAAGATCCAACAGCTGGAAGCTGAAGCTAGATAAATTTAAGACAGGAAGTAAGGTCTCTCTTTAGTAGTCAGGGTAATTAATCACTGGAACAGATTATCAAGGGATATGGTGGATTCTTCACCCTTGAAAATCAAATAGGATCTCTTTCTAAAAGATGTGCTCTAGCTCAACCCCAAGTTATTAGTGGGACTGCATTAGTTACTGGGTGAAAATCTGTGTGTTCTGTTATGCGAGAGGTCAGACTCGATCAACCATCAATTTTGTCCTTAATCTTTGAAATTTGAGGAGTCATTTTACACTGGCTCTGTAAAGTCTCTCTGAGCTAGCACTGTGCTGTCAGAGCTATGGCAGTGACTTTGCTGGTTGAATTCTTAGCACCAACTTCTCAGAGACCATCAGATTTATTTGTTGTATTTCTATCTCCTCTCAGGTCACTATGAGAATTTCCAGCATGCTTTTGACACTAGCTCACTGGCTCTGGACAAACTGCCTCTGGCTTTTTACTCTGGAATGTTTGCATATGGTGGATGGTAGGCTTCCATATCTGTACTGGACCACATCTACTCCAGTTACTGATGAAAGCCAGATAAGTCCCAAAGAGTTCAAATCGCTGCAGTATGGAACTTGTGCGGAGCCTGTCTCATCGCAGTTACAGATTCAAATGCACCCTGGATCAGCAATGACCAAGTCATCATAGCGGCTGTTTACCTGTCCCCTAGAGACAGGACTGAGACCATTTTACTTAGGCAAAACATCACTCAAGTGCCAAATGAAGTAATGTTGGCAGGGCCGGCTCTAGTAATTTCGGTGCCCCAAGCATGGCAGCACGCCATGGGAGGCGCTCTGCCGCTCGCCGGTCCCGCGGCTCCGGTGGACCTCTCGCAGGTGTCCCTGCGGAGAGTCCGATGGTCCCGCGCTTTGGTGGAGCTGCCGCAGGCATGTCTGCGGGATGTCCACCGGAGCCGCGGGACCAGCAGACCGTCTGCAGAAACGCCTGTGGCAGGTCTACCGAAGCCGCGGGACCAGCGGACCCTCCGCAGAAATGCCTGCGGCAGGTCCACTGGAGCCACCTGCCGCCCTCCCGGCAACTGGCAGAGCGCCCATCGCAGCGTGCTGCCCCAAGCATGCGCTTGGCGCGCTGTGGCCTGGAGCCGGCCCTGAATGTTGGGGACCTCCAAAGAGCACCTCTGCTCTATCTTGCATATTACAAAGGAAGCTCATGTCCAGAAAGTAAAGACAATGATTTCGCAGGGTGAAACTCAAAGCATCTAAATCCTTAATATGGGGAGGTGGGAGCAGGGGATGGAGGGAACTCCGATCCCAAGAGATGCTTCCCTAACTACAACCCTTAAGAGGAAACATTTGACTTTCTTTGTAGAAAGTCTCTCTATAGTTATGTAGTAAGACACATGGTCTAAGAAAGGATGCCCCTCTATTCAGGGAGCAAACACCCAGATGCAGCTCAGGAACCGTGACAGATGCATAACCTGTTCCATCTCACTCTTCATTTTCCATGTTGGGCTTTGGAGTCTCAGGTGCAGACACTTTTCTCTTCTAATTGCAGGTTCTATGTCAACTTTGTAACTGAGGAAATCATAAACCCTGAAAGGTGAATACCATGGCCAGCTGCTTGAATTCACATCTGGTAGATCAACAAGCCACTGAAGGGATGTTGATTCCCGTACCCCAAAGCTGGAGCAGCGTAATAATACAAGCTGTTAAAGGGCATGAACTCACTTCAGCACAACAACATGCCAGTTCATTGAAGTCTGAATATTTTTCATATTGAGATTTGACTCGGGTGCAATTCATTTAAGTACATACCAGCTGTTGTCATACTGGAGCAGACTACAGGCCTATTAAGGCCTGTTGCCTAGCCTGTGTGGTGGTAGTAAGCCTGACGGTTCAGTGGAGGATGCTGTGTTGGAGGGGCGGAATTTCTTCTTGACCCCATCCAAGAAAAACGTACGTTTTTAACCAGTGGGGTCAGTCCCAGGGTAACCACATTAGCTGAAAATTGGGCTTGGTTAGTGTTCTCAACGCCGGTTATGCTGTGCTGTACAGCATAGCCTGACTCAACCCTCTTTGAAGCAAAGTTACAATGAACACCAGTTGTTGTTGTAGACATGTGGGTCCCAGGATATTAGAGAGACAGAGTGGGTGAGGTAATCTCATTTATTGGACCTCTTTGCAAGGTCGAAAGCTTATCCCTCTCACCAACAGAAGCTGATCCAATAAAAGATATTACCTCACCCACCTTGTCTCTCTAATGAGCACGAAGGCAGGAATTTCATCCCATTGCCAGTGGATATGTAGGGATGAAAAAAGTGACTCTCAGAAGGGGAGAAGAGATATTTAAAATGAAGAGACTCTTTGGTTTTCCCCTTTACAGTGAGGTTTATTCTCATTGTAAATAGGGTTTTTAAAAAGGGACCTAAAACGAGCTCCAATTTCCATAGCACTTCTCCCTCAGCGACTGGGTGCCTAAAATTAGATGCTTTAGCCTACCAGGTTTGGATCTTCATAGGATATCTTGCTAATGCAAAAGAGGACAAAGGGGACCTACCCACATTTAGCACCTGCTGATTAGGAAGTATTATTTTAGGCACAGCTCTCTTCTGCCCAAGACAAGGATGGGTATTTTGGAAAAAGGTCTGAAATGAGAGTCACGAGAAAAAATGCCACCACCAGGGAATTTAACAATTTTTTGCTATAACCTCATTCTCACGATTCTGCATTTACGTAATCTGCAACCTACAATCATAATCAGGAGATGCAATGCAGGTTCTGGAGCTGGGCAGGACACTCTTCTCATCCTGGTAAAAAAAGATTCAAAATTTCAGCTTTTCTTGTCCTGAGTCAGGACAAAACGTTGAAATCTCAAATTTTCATGAACTAACAACTGGGAAAAAATTTCACTTTAGGTCCATCAAAAACATTTCATGTAACCGTTTTGGTTTTGTCTTTATTTCTCTATACTTAGCTTAGGTTTCTAAACAAAAAAAGTCATGTCAAACCAAAACCAGATTTTTCCATTTTGGAAGTGTCAAAATGGGATAGTTTGACAATTTCAAAATTTGTCCAAACCAAACCTTTCCCACAAAAGTTCTGTTTAATATCTGCATTTTTTAGTGAAAAAATGTGATGTTGCAAATTCCCAACCAGATCTACTATATTCACATGGGATAGAGGTAAAACTGATGGACAGTTGAGAGGTGCAATAAAAGGCTTGTTTTTATTCTATTGTAGGAATATCCCACTGAGCGTGATAGTGTCCTTGCTCATTGTTACTCTAGGGTACCTTCTCATTAATGTCTCCTACTACGCAGTCCTGACAGCAGAGGAAGTGTTGGCCTCTGAGGCTGTGGCTGTAGTGAGTATGGTCCTTTGGTTTTTTGGATATTTTCAGTGTAACACAGATAGTTCACATCTGGGACCAGAGGGGCTACAGGAGAGAGGCCAGAGATTCATTAAATGAAGGAACAGATTGCAGATTCTTATGCCGGGGCAAATGTCTGTTTAAACATATGGCAAGAAGGAAGAAGTATAAAGGAGATGGTCTAGGAACAGTATAGCTCTCATAAGGAGAGTCTCTCCTCTTTAGCAAGAAATATACTTACAGCCACTGGATTGCAGGGGTTTGCCCCCAGTTTTTCATAGGGGTTATATGATCCATTATCCCTTCCACTTTTTGTCCCCCAGCCCCCAGTCTTGCAGGCTATAATTTTATATAAAGTTCTTTATACTGATAACTTTGCTCCTGCCTTCCAGCAATTCTTCTAAAATGACGCACCTGTTGGATTGCTTGTAAGGTTCTCTTGCCTCTCAGTAATAATGGAGATGAGATTACCTTGAGGTGGTGATAAAACCTGGCTTCTCCACCAGCGCAATTATAGAAACAGACATGTGAGACAAAGGTAACTAACCCTGAATAACTGGGTTCTCTATTTTCCCCACCCCTAGAGCTTTGCAGATCGAGCTTTTAAGAGCATTTCCTCAGCAATTCCCGTCCTAGTTGCTCTGTCCTGCTTTGGTTCTCTGAATGGAGGAGTCTTTGCAGCTGCAAGGTAAAAGCCTGTCCTTTCTAAAGCCAAACATCTCTTCCACACTAAAACCAGCTAATCTTCAGTTCAAACACACTTTCGGCAGCCCTTGATCTGCTAAAAAACATTCAGGTCAATCAATGGACTGAAACACCCTATCACTAGCGAAAGCTATATTAATGCTATACCAAGTATCATGCCATCAGAGCACTTCACACTTAAGGTTGCCATCTATGTTGTATTCCTCTTGTGGCTTTCGTTGTGCTGGTGTAGTTTGATTTCTTCCATTGTGTAATGTGAAACTCAAGGGGAAACTCAAGAGCCAGGGAGCTGCAAAAACACGTGCTGTATCATGAGCTCCCCCTGCTGGTGACGAGTAATATTGTATCTTTGTTTCTTCAGTTGGTCAAAAATTTTCCAAAAAAGCACATAATCAGAAATATTTTCATTAAAAACAAACAAACAAACCCTAAAACGTAATTGAAAATTTTGTATAAAATGAAAGTTTTTCACCAAATATTCTTACCTTCTTTTCATCCAGTTCTGCTTCTTTCTAACAGGATGTTGTTTGCAGCTTCCAGGGAAGGACAGTGGCCTCTACTCTTCTCCATGATCCATAGGCGAAGAAACACCCCCTTTCCAGCCCTTTTATTAATGGTGAGCAGAGCTTTCTGGATGCCGAATGAAGCTCGGGGTTTTTTTGTTTTTTTTTAACTCTCATTCTTAGAGAATGAACTCATCTGCCCTCCCCACCCCACACTAAGCCCATTTCATTAATGGACTATGATAATATAAAAAATTCAAATGTGTCATTTACTATGGGGTAGCTCCTAAAGCTCCACTGTACAAATGTATCATAAGTGACGGCTCCTGTCCTAAGCAGCTGATGGTCTATGGGTGTGTCTACACGCCACACATTTTTGGGGGGGCTTTTTTGTGGTGGTGTGTAGACCTGTGTCGCCTTTGCCCCAGCACAGGTATAAAGAGCAGTGTAGCTGGTGAGACACAGCATAGGGGAGTAGAGAACAGACACACCTGAAGGATGTGATGGGTATGTGTGTGAGGACCTACTTTACAGGCTCTCTACTCACCCAAGACATGTCTCTCTGTCTACACTGCTAGTTTTAGGGCTGTAGTGTCCCACTGCCTCCCTGCAGCTGGAGCCTCCCCACACACACAGAGAAAGACACTTGCTGTGGGAAGTTAGCAGGGAAAGGCTGTTCTAGCTCCCTGTTGTTGGAGTCTATACCTGCAGCAGGGAAAGGTCATGTCAGACGGGTTTCCTCGTTGCCTCCCCCCACTAGAACCTTTCCCTGACACATGAAACTACACACCTCGGTGTGGATGCAGCCCACTTTTAACTATGGCACATACCTACATGTACCCAGCGTGCTGTGGGCAGCCCTGTGCAGAGCTGACGCAGCCTAAAAGACAAGACTACACAAGTGAATGAGACAGGGGAAGGGTAGAGAGTAGCAATACCAATGTTTTTGCACAAACTAGCTGCGAGTGTCATTCTTAACCAGTCACTAGCAGAGATCACAACTCCCACCTGCCTAGCCCTTAACAGACGGCATTGTTTGGTCTGCCCCCACAGACTGGAATTCTTAACTGGACTTTCCACTGTCCACATAAAGCCCCTGCCATTATAACTGGCACCGTTCAGTGCCCTCACTGCCCAAGAACACAATGGATATGCTGGCTGACTACTGTACCTTCTTCAGAGCAGGGTTCGAGACACTTTGGTGGGACAGCATATGGGACGCTTGCACTGTTACTTCCCATGTTGTAGCCGTTCATTGCCTAGACAGAAGACATCATTTGACAGCACTATCAAACCCACCACTCTGTAGGAGTGATAAATGCACATTAGCACATTTTTATAGAAGAAAAAACTCCTATTTGGAATCCAATTGTGCAGTAACTAATCTATAGGACAAGTGATCTGATTTCTGAGCCCTGGACGTCACTTCCTCCCCCCCCCCCTTTTGTCGGTCACAGGAAGTTGCTGTGTCTTGTTTCATATTAAATTGTAAGCTCTTCAGGACAGGGGCTGTGTTACCTGTTTGTTTCCACACAGTGCAGCCCTGGTGCCTTCAGGTGCTACCACAATAGGATAAAGTCCTTCAAAGAGCCTTGTGGCACCAAATAACCTGAGACTAATAAAATGCTTCCTGGAGGGGTCCAAATTCTAGCTCTGGTGGACTTTGCATCAAAGGAAAGGGTTGGCTTTTCATCTATTTCACATGAGAGAGAAATTTTTCAAAGGGCAATTTGACACCCAACTCCCATTGACAGTCAGTGGGAATTGGAAACCTAACTCCCATTTGTTCCTTTAAAATCTCCTCCCAAGCTAAGTTTTTGTTTTAAAAAACCTTCTCAACTCAGGGTTTCTTATAGTGTCCCATAAACACAGGATCTAAGAGTTTCTCAAGCAAACTAAATTTGCACAATGAAGACTTAAGTCTCCTGCTCTTTCCACTTATAGGAGAGTCTGTGATTTAGTTAATACCGTATTTGCACATGTTGAGAAAAGGCACCAGCATCACTGAGGAGACGGAAAAAACGTTAAGACAATAGCACTTTATAGCTGTTGTAAGACCTACACAAGTAACACGGGGCGGAAAGGAAAAGCATCTTCCCTAGGTGTTACTGCAGTGTTTAATGCTGCATTTTTGTCTGTGTCCTAGTTGCCTCTGATCTTTTTAATGGTGTTGATTGGCGATCTCTATGGCCTATTGAGCTTCTTTAGCTTTTCACGCTGGCTCTTCATAGGACTGGTGACCCTGGGGCTCATGATACATCGTTATCGACATCCTGAGATATCGAGGCCCTTCAAGGTACAAAGAGATCCAGCTAACGACAGCTACGCAAAACCACACGTGGGGATTTTGAAAAAGGAGTTTAGATGTGAAAGGATAGAGATAGGCAAAAGCAGCTGCATGAGATCAAATGGTTCTCCAGTATTCTGTACTTGTTTCATCTGGAGACAAGGAACCCAAATGGCAAATTATTGTAATTATAGTGAGTTAGATAAGGCCACTAATTCGTTTCTGCTTATAGAATAGCAACAATTGCAGCCTCCTGGCTATTAGCATAGCTTGCAGGAGTTCGGTCCTGATATAGTCAAGACAGTAGTAAGACATGAAAAACATAGCTGATTTTGCTTAAGTTTTGTATCTAAGCAGACAAATGCTCCTACCGACACACAAGTAGTGACAGCTGCAGTGTAGAAAATGACCATGTGATGCTTCCCCCCCGCCCCAAGCACAGCAACACTGCAAAATGCATACAGTTTTCATTCAGCTGGTTGCATGTCAAATGTTCAGAACAGCTCTCTCAGCTGCAACAACTGATTGAAGTCAACGGAAATCATGCAGGTAAAACTGCAGAAATCTGAAACTTAGCCCAGTTACGTTAAGCTTTGTTGCAACAAAAAACAAAGCTCAGTACAAAAACAATCTAGTCAAGTGAATCCCAAACCAGACTAATGCTCTCTGTCCTCTGAAGTTCAGATATTTTCAGGACTACTATAGCTTAGAAAGTGAAACACTACTATGCAGTTTCAGTGCTTTGTACAAATGTCTTGTTTGCTGCTGCTCGATATTATGACAGCAATCTATTCGGTACATGACTGCAAGTTCTGCCAGCTGACTGCTTAGAAAGACCTTCCATTTCTTAGATTTCCTCTCTTTTCTAGGTGCCTCTATTCATCCCACTGGTTTTCACAATAATGTGTTTCTTCATCGTGGGAATGTCCCTTTATTCGGACCCTGTGAACACTGGCATTAGCTGTGCCATAACTCTGACTGGTCTGCCTGTCTACTATCTGGTGGTCCAGAAATCAAGACTACCAATTAGCTGCAGTGCAATGTTCAGTAAGTACAGGCAGTAACTACTGAATATCTTTCTAAAAATTAGGCTCTTGTTCAAATGTGTGTAATACAGGAATCTCACTGCTAAGGTTCTATGGCCTGTATTAATGCAAGTGGTCAGACTGGATGATCACCATAGTTCCTTCTGACCTTAAAAAGGAAGAGATTCATAGACTCAAACTTTAAGGCCAGAAGGGACCATCATGATCCTCTAGTTTGACCTCCTGCACATCGCAAGCCACAAAGCCTCATCCATCCACTGCTGTTACAGGCCTTAACCTCTGCCTGAGTTATTTGATTTAAATCTTGATTTAAAGACTTCCAGTTACCGAGAATCTACCATTTACTCTAGTTCAAACCAGCAAGTGACCCCTGCCCCACGTTGTACTTGTGAAGCGGGGATATTTTAAGGCAGAAGTGTATGAGTCTTGCATATTCCGATGCAAAATTATGCATACACTAGTAGTGACTCACCACAAACATTCAATTCTAGGATTAAGAAGCATCATGACCCTTTCAACCACAGTCAATAGCAGTAGGCTAGACAGCACTGCAATTATAATCTCCTCACCCTTTATCCACTAGCCATATTCTGTCCAATTCAGGTTCTTATAACTTATCACGATGCATCTGAGAATCTCTTGTCCTGGCCCACCGTCAGGCCTATTTGGGAAATAAGGAAGAGTTCTCCAGAAAAAGCACACACAAGACCTTACTTATGCAACAGGTTACAAGTCATATGTATTATTCTAGTACAGCGGCACCTTGACACCATAAATCAGGGCCCCATTGTACTAGGCACCCCCCAGTAAGTAGAGGTCAAACAAAACTGCACGGGAAGCCACATAGGAATACTTTAAGGTTGCTATTAAGACAGAGGGTTGCACAGGGGAGTTGATCCTTGGTGCAGTTTTCACTAATTCTGTATAAGACGTGTGGCAGAAGAAAGGCTGGGGGAGTCTTTGGACAGAGATTGCCCTAGTTCAGCAGTTTTCATTTATGGAATAAACTTTCCCCTACCCCACCCCCAAACTGGCTTCCTTTTCAGACAGTGTTTTCTCCTTCACCTCTTCATTCCTTTGTGTTTAGATTCAATGACGGTGAAGCTACAGGTCCTGATGGAAGTCATCCCACAGGAAATCCAGACCTACTGAAGGTCTCTTCCATCGGGACCCAGACTTCAAACTTAACACAAAAAGGCCCATTCTTGGGAGCAGCTGGTAAAGAATCCAAACAATAGGATCCACAAGACCTTCAATAAGATCAGACCATAAGTGGGGACCCAAGGCTATTTTAATGTTAACATTACCGTAGTCATTTTCATGAACCCTTACCTAATGCTGGTTTGTTCAGATGCTCACATATAAAAACACTTCTTTGTAGAGTCAGACTACTTCAGTGATGTTACAATCCAGTACTCCCAACACCAGTAATTCACTACTGTGGGGGTGAATCTGAAGTCAAACTGGTTGGTGGTGTTTTCCGATAAATGGAGCAAAGGACAAAGCTACCTTCAATGCATATTATACAAAGTAATAACAGGAAAAGGGAATAAGAAAATACAATCATTTATAGAGAAGAAATCATTTTCCAAAACCCTTAAAGTATGCCTGAGCAACTTTCAGATGGAAGCTCCCCAGCATAGACTAAGCAGAGAGTAGCCATGGAGTCTTTCAGTGTATGGAGGGACAGTCTTCTCATCAAACAATTTGGTTCAACCCAGCCACAATGTGGGAGATCACTCTCCTATCAATAAACTTCCAAACTTCACAACCAAGCAAAAGAGGATTGGGAGTGGTGTTCATGATAAAATTATTGTGCAGGAGGTCACTACTAGCCCTAGCCCTTAGGCATTAAGTTTATTCTCAAACAGTAAAAGGGTTATTTAAAGGTGATGCTGGAAAATGATAGTGGCAGCAGAACTGTTGTACTTAGCAACTAGAATTTTTCCTTCTATTTTAAAGAAAATGGAAATTGAAAGAAAGGGAAAGACGAGGGTGGAGGGTAAGGATATGCTGAATGTATTATTTTGATGCTGCTGTCTGAGGACAATCTGAGTTTTGGAAAAAAGTTTAGAAACAGCTATGGTTAGGGTTTCTCACTCCAGAGTCTGGCAGTGCTGTAGAGGGGCTGCTCTCAGCTTCAGAATGTTATCTTTCCAGCCACTTTGAGCAACTGTACAAACTACAGGGAATCCTCCCAGTAGGCATTATAAACATGTATTCTACATATGCAAACACTACTGAAGATTGAATTTTTAAACAAAAACCCACAAAAACAAAAACGCTCCTGTTGGCAGCCACTTCATTATTGAAATATGTGATTTCTAATCAGGGCAGCTGAGACACCCACTGGCGCATCTTAAATCATTACCCATTGTGCTTAAATATTGTGGATTTAACTTTTTAAAAGGTGAATTTCATATAGATAAAAAAGTTGGGCTAATGGTGTTGAAGCTTGACATTTTATTTAGCCAAAGAAAAGGTACATTAGATACACTGCATTTCCCCACAGTGTCCCACTAATGCCTCAGTCCAAAGCTGGAGAAACAGTTATTGGGAATGATAATTCAGACTGATGTCACATTTAATGCTTTATTTCCCTGCTAAGATTGGAAACTTCAGGTGTCACTTGTGGCACTCATTTTATGATGTGCAAATCTGTCCATTAGCATTTGGAGTGTGATCAACTCATTTCACATCCATGAGATAGATAGTAACCTGATCCCCACCGATACAGGCTAAATGTGAACTGACCATCCAGAAGCTAAAAACTACCTATTATACATCTGAGCCAGTGGTCTCAAACTGTGAGTCGGGACCCCAAAATGGGTCGCAACCCCATTTTAATGGGGTTGCCAGGGCTGGCTTAGACTTGCTGGGGCTTGGGGCTGAAGCCTGAACCCCACCGCTTGAGGCCGAAGCCAAAGCCTGAGGTATTCAGCCCTGGGCGGCTGGGCTCTTACAGGTCCCCTGGCTGGGGCTGAACCCCTTGGGCTTCAGCTTTGACCCTTTCCCAGCCCAGGGCAGTGGGGCTTGGGCTTTGACTTTGGCTCCAGCTCCCCCACCCAGGGCAGTGAGAATCAGGCAGACTCAGGCTTTGGTCCCCCATCCTGGGATCATGTCGTAATTTTTGTTCTCAGAAGGGGGTTGCGGTGCAGTGAAGTTTGAGAAACCCTGATCTGAGCCACCCAAGCTCCTCCTAACACCACTTTTTAAAACATTCAGTTTAAACAGTGAAAATGTTCTTCTGATTGCTTCCCATTCTGAGGATTCAAAACCTTCTAATGCAGAAGCACTTAATCCACATAGAAAAGGCACTATATTCTCATAAATAAAATAACTGTCACATGACGGAACTGAAGCATGTCATTCCCCATAGAACTAATTGCAAAACAGGAATTGCTATACTGGATCAGTCCCATGGGCCATCCAGTCCAGTATCCTGACAGTGGCCAACACGAGATGTTTCAGAAGGTGGAAGAAACTTCTCAACACCTACTAATTACAGATTGGCTTAAGAGTGAAGCAGGAAGATTAATCTCTCCTCCAAAGTGTATATTAGCATTAACTAATTAGAATTTTGTTCACACGCCTCTCCCCATCACAGGAGACTGTATTAGCAGGTCTCCGTTTTGCTGACTTCTTCATAAAAGTGTGGCTTGCAATTTCACAAGTTACCAGCAGGGTATATACTTGGATCACAAATAGTTCTTTCAGGTGTTCTACAGTTTAAATCTCTGTGCATGGGTGGAAATACCACTCCCAATAATTGCACGAAGTTAAACTGGGGAACTATTATTTCTCATTAAAAATTATCTTTGGGGAGGAGTAAGAGATAGTATGATCCCTTTGTGGCAGATTCAAAGCATCACAAACAGACTACATGTATTGTATTTTTAGTTACCTTGTATGTTCAGATGGTTATTTTCCAAAACCACACACATACAGCAGGAGCACTAAGTAGTACAGGTAATTAGAGCTATTAATCCAAATGCAATTCTTTACAAGTTTGCTGCACTTGTTCTCAAGTCTCGGTATAAGATGGCTTCAGGAAGTCAGACTTCAGATAGTAAAGAAAGCACAATGGCTCATGAGCCTGCCTTCAGATTTAACACAGACAGGTGGGTGAGCTTACAGAGAGCTCTTCTTCAAGTAAGAAAGCTGGTCTCTCTTGCCAACAGAAATAGGTCTAATAAATATGACCCCACCCGGCTTGTCTCCCTAATATTCTGGGACTGACATGGCTACACACTGAATGCTTTAGATTGAACAGTAAGAATTCTGACTTTTGAAACTTTGGTCCTTAATCTTCTTAGTAACTAACAGTAGAGGAGAATAAATTATCAGAGATTTCTCCCACATATAAACCATGTATCTGTTTATATTTTAATTTCTAATTAGTTTGGTGTGTTAAATGCATTAATTTCCACAGCAATCTTAAAAGGAATAAAAATGGTATACTAGCATTTCCATTCCAGTCCTAATTAACTTTTGTTCTGGGAGTGTTCATGCATTATTTACCAGTGTAAAAGCCTAAATTCCCAGGTCTCCCAGAGGGAAGAGTACTTCTACAGGAATGAATATTCAGCATAGCATAATCCAACATACCCATCCTTGTGCTTTTGTTTCCAGTAGCATCGACAAACACTAGCAAAAAAGATGTGTGTTTAACATTCTATTAACTAACATGTTCAATTCCCAGGGTAGACAAGCAATTGTAACTTTAAAATGCTACCAGAACAAGGTAAACCCTATGGAGGAGCTTAGGTTTACCTCCAGTAGTGAAGACAAGGCCAGTGTGCTACGCGAAGTACAACGGATGGCTCAAGGCTTCAAATGCAGTATGGTATTAACCACAAGAACTACCCTAACCTCTCAACAGAAGAGGTTATCTTGTGAGTTTTTAAACTGGGAAAACTCAGATGTTTGCCTCACTTGGTACAATCTTAGAACCTATCTAGTAAAAAGAGCATTTTCCCCACAAAACCCTTTAGTATTAAAGGGAACAAGAAAATGCTGTAGTAAAGGTGCAAAAGTCCATCCAGTGATGTTTCCATTCAGTTATTTATTAAATATGTAAGTGTGGATATTTTATTGTAAGCTCTCTGCTTAGGGCACTTTTACATGCAGTTCTTGTTCACTCTGCAATGGAGTGCGACTGGTAAAAGGCAAAAAATGAATTATGGTAAAAGGCACAAGAGGGGAAGAAAGCATATGATCTCTCCTTAACAGCCCCTGCCACCTCTGAAAGCAATAGATTAGTACTCCAAGCAAGCTTCTAGATGGCTACGCAGTTTCCTACTTATAATCTGGTGAGAATGCCGCTGCCATTGCCCACATCTCAGAACATGAGTATTAAAAGCCATTTGATGCATGAGAATGCAACCAGCCTGTTTGGTGGGAACATATAGTCGTGCTACAGCACTCTTGGACAGCGTAAGTGCTCTTAACACCTTCTAAAATGTGTGCTTACTTGATAGATTAACATCTTGAGATTTTGTGTAATTATGGGGCTGAACAATTTTAGAAGAGTTTTACTAGGTGAAGTTAAAAAAAACCTATGAAAGGCACATGAAGCACACACTTGGCAAAGTTAATTATTGACATTTTTAATATTTGAGGTCTCTGCCCCATTTACTTAAATTAAGACCTCTCTCATCTCAGAGTCTTCCCTTACTTCGAATATGAAGGTTTTTTTAAGTGCAGAAGAAATTTCTGCTCAGTAAAAGTGATGATGGCTGCGTGTTTTAAACATGTGGACCAAAGGGCCTGATAATTTACTTCTGGACCATTTCTATCTTATACTGAAGCTCCTTGGGGGTAGAGACTGTCTTTTGTTTTTGAGCACTACCTAGTACATTGGGGTCTAGGTCCACGACTAGGGCTCCTAGGTGCTACAGTAATATAAACACTAAATAAATAATGTTCTCCCAGTAAGCTGAGAGCCAGCCTGAGGAGTAAGTGACTTGGCAAGGTACACAGGATACAAAAACACAAAAACCAGTTTTTGCCATCCTTTTCCCCTGAACACACTGACACACCATCTAAGATTTTTATACCGTGGCGTGGCCATCACTGTGATACTGGAGCACACCACTTGTTCCCCCATGCAAGTCTTTGCAGCAGTTCAGCAGCACACGGCACTATCTCTGTAGAGAAAGAGAAAGCATTACACTAATTCTAAATGCAGTGTGGCAGTGCTTCTTCCTTCCAGTGGTGTGGCAACACATGAATACAAACTAGGGACCAATGATGATTATGAAAGGAAACATGATGCAGTTGCAGGTGGAATGGACAGAAAAGCAGGCAAGGAAATGAGACGATGTTGGTAAAGGAAAAAATAAAAAGAGGGTGTGTGTGAGTGAGAGAAACCCATTCTACTAGAAACAGTACCTCGTCGGTAACAGACGGGAAGAGCTGCTCCCAGAAAAGCTAGAGGCATCACGAGCATAAGACAAACTTGATCAAAAAGAAAGAATACGAAAGAGAGAGGCAACAAGAAAAGGAAAAAAAAAATTTCGGCGTTAAAATGTTTCCAAATTGAATCAATTTCTAATGTTTACTAAGTGATGGACCGTTGGAAGTCTCAACCATTTCTTTTTACATGTAGGTGTCAAAAAAGACTGTATACATCCTTACAAAATGCATTCAGCTCCCAGAGAATGTTTTGATAGAAAGCAAACTTACACTTTAAATAGTAAGAAAATGTACTGCACTCCCCACATCTCTCAAGTACATCTTCATCAAAATCAAGAGTCAAATAATGGGCACAAAAATCAGACCTAGAAACAGAATTAAGCATTTTTTCCTCATAAGACATTTTTTACAACTTTCTGTATTTACACTTTAAAGCAAGTGAACAAAAACCTGTAGAAATTAAACACTATAGATTGTTAAAATCAAAACATAAGTAATACAACTTTTTAATTTCAATATTTCGAAGTACAGAAACTGGAAACTATGAATATCAAATACAAATTGAAACAAGCCACTTGTCCTCCCCTAGAATAACCAATGTGAGCTACTTATAGAAACTTACAAATTTAAAGTAAAATTGAAACAAAAATAAATACTGTACATACATTTTCCCTGCCTGCAGGCAAAAGAGGATGGGAAATACTGTTATGATTTGAAAAAATGCTCTTAAAGCTGCAGCATTCCCTTTCCCAGCCAAATACTCGACACTGTAGTGCGTTTCTGTAAAAAGACACACCCTCACACACCCAAACACATGCACACGGAGACCCCTATTCAGGCAGACAAGCCAGTATTTTCCACAGATGTTCAAAAAAGGATAGAAATTAGACAGAGTAGAAAAGGAACAGGGAAAGACAAATGGGCCAGCAAAACATTACTACAAAACTAGTAAATATAGCCAAGAACTATCCCCTTTTTCAAAATTTCAAGGATTTTAAAAAAAGAAATAAACTGCCAAAGCACTGACAAAATTAGACATATCCCAGCAGAAGTGATAATTCATATTAATATAATCTCTTAAAGTGATCCCTTTCACTCCCGTCCCACAGCATGAAACTGTTATGGCTTAATTTTTATTAAAAGTAGAAAAAAGTCCTTTTCCAAGAGGAAATGCAGCTTATGAATGTCCTAATCAGTGCTATTCATATTTCCCACCCCCTGCTTTTTTGAAAATGGATGTCGCAGCTTTTTAATCCAATTTAACCACAAACAGTAAGGCCTTGGTTTCATTTATATTTCTTCTGCAGAATAAAGCAGCTCTAGGTTTGCTTAGTCCCAGGGCCATGGACAGCCTTTAATGGTCTGGAAATATTATATAAAAGAGCTTTAAAAAGACATTAAGATTTTTGGTGGTATGGATGCTAGAGGGGGCCACTAACCATGGTTTGGCTCTAGCCTCAGCCCTGCACAGTCCCCACAATTACCAACCAAGAGACAGCCAGATAATGACTCAGCCCTGGGTTAAACTCCTGCAAAGGTTTCAAAATGTAGGACTTCATGCCCTGGTGAACGAAAGCAGCCTATGCCATATAACAAAGCTTGGGAAAGCTGAAGCTTTTAAAGGATGGCCATGACCCTGTGCTCTCTTCTCTCTATTCAAATTAATACAAGTACTTCAGCTTAAAAACGTGGTCAGAAAGTAACAACTGTTCATTCTTAACATAAAACCCTTTTGAAATGATTTCTTCAAGAATTATTTCATGTAGAATATTATAGGTTGCATAGGTAATCTACCTCAGAGGTCATTAAGGGCTACCTTGTAGCCAGGTTTTATTAGCAAGTGTAGTACAGGAAGAAAGGGGAAAGTTGCTGGAAGAGTCCTTGATATAATTTCTAGGTGGTCTTTCCATTTTCACATTTTTCTTTTTAAAAATTGTAAGAACTTGAGTACTTGGAGAAGAGCAAACCCAAGTGTTTCATTTCATAGCATTTTTCCTTCTAGAACAGAAAGTTTAAAAAATAAGTACAGTAATTTTATCTTAAAGTCCAAATTCCTCATGTTTTTTTTTTCTTTAAATATCCTCCTTGAAAATGAGTTTCCATAGGAAGACTCAGTCCCCCGGCAGCCCCATATCAGTGCTCCTATCCATCTACCCCCACCCCTATAGTGAAATGTGAGAAAAGACAGGTTATTTTCTCTCCACCTCTATAGCACCAGGTTCAGTCCACCTACAAAAAGCTTGGTGCAACAGTGTTTTTTTCCAAGAATATAATAAAAACATCTCAACATACAAATACATGAATAAGTAAGGTCAACACATCCTCTTCATCAAGCTACCAAAAAAGGAGACTCATTTGTTATCAATTATCAAAACAATTTCTTTTAAACTGATTGACTGAGGTTCCCTCTCACCCCAAATAAAGTTTTAGTCTCTTAAAGACTTCTGCTGGAAGCATGGAAATCGGGAGAAAATGGAAATGAACCTCTGCCTGTTGACAGCCTATGAACAGACATTAGTACACTCACTACAATGGAGAGCCACCTTGAAAAAGTGGGAGAGAAGGGAAAAAAAGAAAGAAAACTAGAAATAACCATTAAACATATATGGGTCCAGCCAAGTACTTTTTCTAATAGTAACATGATAGCTATATATTTTGCTAATGAAGAGGCTTAGAAGAGAGACCTGCTGCGGACAAGTCACAGGGAAAGCAGAATTGTGTATGTTACATATTCCAAACCTCCTTATTCCAGATTCCATTATGGCATAGTTCTGTTTCAGTAAGTAGTGTTCTCAGAATCTACATTAAAAAATAAATAAATCAGTCTTTACTCCTCTCCAGTTCTGCTTAATGTCCCTTGCAAAATACTTCTGTTGTCTTAATTAATAATAATAATAAATAATAACTAAAAAAAAAGATAGCCAGTAAGAGAAAAGCAGTTTGGTTTGGTTTGCCAGAACTCAACTAGTTACTCAAAGCCTGGCAGGTCTGACCTGGTTTTCCTTGAGCTGACACAAACAGATCAGAGGTAAGCTTTTTTTTCTTATCATTTAAACCAGTACTGATAACATGGCACACATTTATCAAATATTTCCATGAGAACACATCAAAAGATAGAATTAAAATTTCATACTGAATGTTGAAACTATTTTTTCCTCTCATCATTACTGACAGGAAAATTTCTTGCCTGAGAACATTATTACCTGGTCACTTTGAAACCTGTAGAGTAACTGCTCCCCGTCTTTTGTTAGTTGGTAATTTGTGAGTATCACTTTTATTGTCTCCTTTCCCCAGCACCCTAAACAAGGCTGGCAGCATGCATTAAATAAAAATAGTCTGCCAACAGAGCATGAACTCATCCACCGTGTTTTTGGCTATGGGTTAGCAAAATCTATTAACTTTGATGTCCACGCTACTTTCAAATCAAAAGCTGGGCTGGGATGAAGAGAAACAAACAAGCAATAATTTGCAAGTTCTGGAAAAAGAAAAATCATGAATGCTATTTGCACTATGCATACCCATGTTATATTTTGATATTTTCTCATCCAGAAATGGGCTGGCCCTCACCTAGCTAGTTCTGATCTTTAATCTAACTGTACACGTGGATATAGCTACGTGTAAATCAGGAAGGTAAAAGTGAATTTGTTTTTAAGCACAGCAGGAAGCAGCTATCCAGGACAGAATATGGAGGACAGAAACTGAGTAGAGTTAAGACAAATCAATAAATTGGATAGCTAAGCCAAGCCTTTTCACTCTCACTAGACAGGAAAAATGCAAGATGGTATTCCTAGCACATCAATGTTTACTTTTGGCTGGACCCTGAAAAATGCCCTTTTTACAGAATCAAGTAAAGTTGTTCCCCTCTCCACCCATCCTGAAAAGTTAAATATTTAATTTTATATTACAGAAAAATACAAATTTAAAATCAACATTATTTACAGGTAATTCAGAATTGGCATTTACTATCAGTTCTATGTAAAGCATGGCACAAATGATCGTTCTGAGATCAGCTAGCTACTAAACTCAACACTTACATATGCACCTGTTAAGACTGAAATTGGCTCTCGTGCAGCCTTGCAAGGAGCACATGTTCAACTGCCTCCTTAGTTCCTCGGTAAAATACATTTTTGAAGTATACTAATGATTATCGTTGGTTTTAGTGCTCCCTCCACAGGAAGGAATCTGCCAAATCTGAATTCTGCTATTTATAATTTTAAGAATTGTTTCTTCAACCAACACAATTATTCTGAAATATGAAACTTAATCTATCATATTGCACTCTCTCGCATTCCCCAGGAAAAGATAAAAGCTGCTCTCCTCTGTACTAACAAGCTGTATAAATAGAACTTCTCAAAGCAATTTTATTTGCTCCTTAAGAGAAAAAAAATCACATGGCCTGGACCGAACACCAATCCTGTCAGGAGGAAGAGCATAAACCCCAGTTTGAGGGAAGGGTGCTGTTTAAGACATGTTAACTACTGAACTTGAATAATCATGCTCTCCTTGTATACAGAAGAGTCTTTGCTTCTCCACTTTGGTGAGTCAGCAATGTGTACAGAATGGGGAGAGGCTAAGGGAACTAAACTGGCAGAGCACATGCACCTTACAGGGCAACAAAAGCCCAACCAATAGCTTAGAAAGAGCAGAAAAAAAAATATAAAATATGATTCCATATGACTTAATTTAAAAATAATTAATAATGCATCACATCCCTGTTTAAGACTATAACCTGAATATCAAATTTAGGAGTCCAGACTAATCACCATTAATGTGGCTCTCCACTGCACCAAACATACATTATCAAGAACAATTAAAAACCTTCACATTCTTAAATCTAAATTAATAACCCCCACAAAAAAAAATCTTCCAAATAAATAGTTAAAAATGAATTTAAAAGTTGTAAAAATCTGTCAGAAATAAATTATGGATAACCACCTTTATCATCTTCCCCTCATGAATTAGCTCAGACACTACCAGCAACAAAGTGATATTCAAGCCCTGATGAGAGACTGTTTCCCAGTCCATTGTCTCTCTGAAGATTTCCCCATTCCCAAATGGTTATTGCTGAGCGGGTGTGGCACAGTGAAAATGCAGCATTGGTTTTTTGTTCATTAGGCAGTGTTCTACATGGTACATGCAAGTCTGCTTCGGGTAGAGGAACAGCAGAAGCTCCAGGCTCTGTTGCCCTCAATACTGGCTGTGAAGGAAAGACAGCAGCAGCAGCAGTAGTAGTAGCAGCTACATCAAACAAAGAAGCGTGCATGGCCATTTCGGTTCAGCTTAAGGATCTTCCCAAGGCGCTGTTTGGCAGTTGCCATTCCTTTCTTTGGACGCTTGCCTGGAAAATTGAAACCAGTCTATTTTTAGTACCGATTTTGTAAAACAGATGAACCTAAATGGAAAGCAGATTCTCTCCTGGAGTCTGACTTTTCTACTATCAGAGGGGTAGCTGTGTTAGTCTGAATCTGTAAAAGCAGCAGAGAATCCTGTGGCACCTTATAGACTAACAGACGTTTTGGATCATGAGCTTTCATGGGTGAATACCCACTTCGTCAGATGAATTCACCCATGAAAGCTCATGATCCAAAACATCTGTTAGTCTATAAGGTGCCACAGGATTCTCCGCTGCTTTTGACTTTTCTACGTTGCAGTTCATTTCTGTCCAATTGTTTTGGACCAAAACAGTGGCCATAATGGACATACATGAAATTCAGAGTTACTTTTCCGAAGCTATAGTCAGCATTATAATAGAGAATCTGATTATATACTTCCAGATTTTCCTAGTTTAAACAGGAAAACCCACTAATCTCTGCTCCCCGAATTATGCCCTTCCCTCAGATTTGTACTCAACTAAATTACACAGCTAAGGAGATAACTAGTAAGATCATCAAGGTACCTTTGAAGCCTCATACTTTGAGTATCTCATCTCAGAAAGAAGAAAAAAGCCCAGATGCTTAATCTAAACTAGATATCATTACTTCACAGCTGATAAATTTACAGAAGTTGTCAACATTAACTAGGGAAAGCTCAAATTGGGCATAACCCCATTAAATCCCTCTTTTTCCACTATACAACTACCCCATGCCAAAATTTGACTACAAACTGAAACTTATGTTGGATTTTTTCTCAAACTCTATGTCTGCATTTTTTGCTGCTTCTGTTTCAGACGAGTTTTTCTTAAGTTTCTAGATAATCAAAAATAGGAAACCAGGTGTTTTGGGAGGGAAAGAGGACAGAAGAAAATGTTACCTTTTGTGGCCTGGTTGCTGATAGGGGGTGGATTTGATGCTGGCCTCTTGGTTGGGTGAAGGGGTATAGACAAGGACGTCTCACCATATGGCCTATCAGGGCTGAGGCTGCCATCACTCAACCGACACTCCCCTTGGATCAGGGTCGAGTCCCGCGTGCACTTGCCATGTTGGAAGCTCAAGCCATTGCTGTGTGTAAAATTTCTATTCTCCTGAACCTTATGACTAGCTTCTGATGCACCCTCCTTCTTAATATATTTCTGAGCTTTACTTGTATCCTGGAGCAGAAGGCGCAGGGGCGGGGGGAGGAGAAGAGAGGAAATCAATCACACATGAGGACTTGTAATTTCTGAATACAAACACCTTTTAATTCTTCTCATTGTACTACTGGACAAATTAAATATTTCTGAATGAAGATACAGTTCTAACAAGAATAAAGCTGGTCTGTTTTAGCATCCTGTTCTTTTCTCTACAGTATATGATCATTTAAAAACTCAAGTTATAACAACATGATATTTCTGTGTAACTTTTTTCACATGCAGTTATTAAAGTCTCTAAAATAGTGGTAAACTGTTTAACTGTTGCTAATACAGATACAGGGAATAAGGAACACACAAAGATATATAACCCATTTTTTCCACTTTCATTATTTTACGGGGACCAAAGTATGAACACAATGTCCTTGATTTCACAGACAGTTCCTAACTATAATGAACAATATCACAATCAGCGAATATTTAAATTGGGACTTTGTCTTGAATATTCAGTAGCTGAGACACAGCCAGTTCTAAATTAGGAAATATAAAACCATAAGCCTTACCATGTAATTACATATTCCTGTAGAATACTAAGTTATCATGCAATTAAAACATAGTTACTAAATAGTATCAGGATCCTGCAACTTGAGGTATTACTAACAACATTTCTAGTGAACACAAGCTATAGTGGTAAGATGGACAGCATTTAAGATGCCAGGAAAAACTGGAAGGCTCAGAGAACTGATAACAGGATTAAGAGTCTTTCATCTTCTGGACTCTGACTTAAATACAGCCCAGATTAAGCACTCAAAGATGACACCAACTACTGATTGTCTGGTGGCCTATGTGAAATGAGTTGAGCTGCTTCTGTCCTGTTTCCAATGGGCAAGTGTCTGCATCCCAAAAACCACCGCACAATTGACAGCCTTGCATGGCAGTATGACTAGAGGGTGAAGAAAGAGGTGAAGTGTCCAAATAAAGTTTGACTGGGCAATATGGGAAAGCTAGAACTTACTCTGTTTGAAGTAAGACTCCATGTCTGATCATCAATTTGGAACCTTTCATGAACAGTAAATTCACCCTTTTCCTCAAGATACCAAGTGTCTTTATAGTAATTTTATAATATACTTAGGTTTCCTAAAACATCCAAAGAGGCAGAACAGCTCAGATAAAACATGATACAGATAGTCACCAATTACCAGCTCCAAAGTTATTTAGTTACCAGACGGGCAGTAGGAAGATACCTTCATCAAGTTTACTGGTTTTGTTGACAGATGCATACTCCTTGTTCTATAACAAGGGTTAAAATGTTGTCTTACCTGAGGGGTAATCCTGGAAGCTGCATTTAGCTGTCTTGCCCATATTGAAGTCCCCACGCCTCTTTCCTCTTCCCTCGTGTGCTTACCTAAAAAGAAATTTAGCAAGTTGAAACTCTGAAATTCTTAATTGTGACTGAAAAACTTGAAACCTACAATTGAGATGAAATAGAAAGAAAGTATTGTGAAAGAGATTTCTTAGACAAACTATTATCTCAGAATTAAAGGGTCTGTTACCACAGATCTCACACATCAGAAACAGATTTCTCACTTCCCCTCCATATCTATTTGGCACATCAAATTTCCCAAATTTCTGCTGACCCTCCATATGAAAGTTTGATAAACACAGCCATGTGGATCTGAAAGTACTGATGTTGAAAACAGCTGCCCTCATTGCCATAGTACTGTCTAAGTACCATCAAAATATGCCTGGTGAATGCTTCCTTAATATCGGTTATTGACTTTTCTGCATCCTTGTAAGACAGTCCACAAAAGGTGCAAGCCTTTTGCAACTCACATTCACCAGTTTGTTTGTTTTTTAATTAAAGTGCTGATATGCTTTGGCTGGATAGTCTCAGCTGGAGTACCGTGCCCAATTCTGGGTGCCACAGTTCAGGAAAAATGGAGACAAACTGGAGAGCGAGTCCACAGGAGAGCAACAAAAATGATGAAAAGTTTAGAAAAAACTTGACCTTTGAAGAAAAGGTTAAAAATAGGGCATTTTTATTCTTAAGAAAAGATGACTATGGGGGACCTAGTAACCTTCAAACAAGCTAAGGGCTGTTATAAAAGGGACAGTGATGAATTGTTCTTCATGTCCATTAAAGCTAGGACAAGTAGTAATAGGCAAGGGAGATTTAGGTTAAAAATCAGGAAAAACTTTCTAACTATAAAAGAGCAGTTAAGTTCTGGAATAGGCTTCCAAGGGAGGTTGTGGAATCCCCATCACTGGAGGTTTTTAGAAACAGGTTGGACAAACCCCGCTCAGGGATGGCGGCCTACTTTAATTTTCCCTGTCACAGCACAGGGGGCTGGACTTGACTTCTCAAGGTCCCTTCCAGCCCTATATTTCTATGATTCTATGATTATTCAAGACACAATGTTACAATCTAAATGCCCATATGAAGGAAAACAAAAGCTGACAACAATGCTGATTTGTAAACCTCATGACCAAGAGCGTCCCAAGACAGCAATTCAGTCAGGTATCGATGGGGGACAGGACTTAGCTGAGAAAAGCAAGGTGGGCTGGGAGCAGAATAGAAGAACTTTACTGACCAAGAAGGCTGTGATCCTCCAGCCTGACGTTAGGTTCAGTTTTTTTAAGGTAATTGAAGCCTTTTTCTCTTAGCTATTGTATGCAACTTTGGTTAAATGGAAGATGGGTAGAAAAGGAGGAGACCCCTGGGTCAATTTCTGAGAGGACTAAAAACCTTAACTTTCATAAAAATAGGCTACCTAAGAAACTAACAAGTAAAGCACTGTTTAAGAGGTCTGGGATTATCTTCTCCAGAGCTGTTCGTCTGTCATCTCTGGAAGGAGCAGAGGTAATTGGAGTACTATGCCTCCTTTTACAGACATGCATTAGTATGCTCATGAACAGGTAAGAGCCAAGCAAAGAGGGGTGCGTGAGAGCTCAAATGGGCAATGCTAGTTACGTTCCACCTTCTGAGCTGCACGTGGCTGCTGTATCCCAAATGTGGGACTATGCAGAGGCCACTCGAAGAATCAGTGATTTGAGTCTGAATTAGTGAATCATCATGGTAACAAGTCTTTGGCTGAGACTTCATTCCACTTAGTTTAATTTGTGTGTCATAGCCAGGCAGTGCTGATCTCTTTTCCCTTTCACGTGAAGAGTTTAAGAACACATTTCTCTTTTCCCATGACAGACGGTGGACTGCTTTTTAGAAATTCAACTGCCCTTTGTCTTTCTTCCTTGGGAAATGATGTATGTAATTACAGTGGTGGTGTGTGTCATTCCCAGAATATATTTAAGACATCTCTTCCTAAAATTCTTACAGACCTAGTCAAAATGGCCTGAACTCTAGTCAGTTTTTTGACATGTCTTGAAAGTATAACCCCTGAACCATTTTACTAATGTAGGTTCCCAGAATTCTGTCTATGGTAAGTAGTGTTTGGTTCTTCTTGAGTGATAAGCTAGTTCCAAAATACCATCTACTTTTTCCCCTAGACTGGCTGAACTCCAAGGAAGAATGGACAGCGTAAAGGTCTGTAGCAGTTCTATGTTATCTTGTCCAGACAAGAATCAATGCAAGATCCAGGCATCCCAAGGAATCTCACAAGGTGACAATCATGACTTCTGGTTTCTGCTGAAACAGTCTAAGTATAGCCGTAATCTTTGGTTGCTTCACCTACACAATAAATGATCTCTCTTTGTAACTATCTGGACACCTAAGTGAGTCATGATCTTGCTGGCTGCAGGTGTTTTTTTGTGGTTTATCAGGAAGTCATACTTGAAAGAATTGAATTGTAGCATTATTCTACTGTCTGACTTTGTCTTCTAAGCTCTACAACAATTTAAGAAAGAATGGTATGGATTCTCTTCTCTCAATGTGCTGCTATTTGACCACTAAGACATCTGTGAAGATTATGGGACAGGTCAATAATTTTAACCTTAAGAATTTGTGATGGAAATACAAATTGTTATGAAAAAAATGGAGGAATTTCACGTGGAGGTTTGGAATAGGCATGTGTTTCTTTTAGGTCTATTGATGTTGAGAGAATTTGATGATATTAGAGAGACTACAAAAAGTCTCCCTGTGAAATTTAAATTTTCTTGGTACCTATCAGCACTGATCCCTCCCCACCTACCCATTTGCAATGATGGGTCAGAAAAAGTATTGAGCAACAAAGAGTCCTGTGGCAGCTTATAGACTAACAGATGTATAGGAGCATAACCTTTCGTGGATAAATACTCACTTTGTCAGATGCAGTATTGAGAAATCTCCAGTTCCTAGCTCTGCTGAATTGCATGCTTCTATTATTGCTTATATCCTACATTTATTCTTTGGGGTTTTTGTTTTTAAACTTTGATGCTATTCTGTATCTTTGGGACCCTCTTCAATTCTACTATATATCCCTTTCTATATTATGTCTAGGACTCATTTCTCCAGCATAGTTCATTTCTATAGACAAAACTTTTGGTGTCACCCAATGAGCTATACCCTTGCAGAGGCCACATCTAGTCACACTGTGCTTGTGTGTAGCGAAATAAGCTTGGATAGAGTATTTCTCTTTGAATATATCTTCTATTCCAACTCTGCAGGACTTTCTCCTTTTCCAAACTATTTTTGTAGGTATCTGAATATTGTGGACTATGAAACGATTTCCCTATTCCTGTAATAGACTGTGATCTTTCCTTTTTCATTTCACCATAGGAAAAAGTTTCCTTTATCAGCTGTGTCAACTATAGCATTTTCTAAGGTTTACCAAACTTATTTCCCTATGAGAATAAGGATGCAGCCATTAACTGTCTAGCCTTTACATCTGCATTCCAGGAACAAATCCATATGTGCTTTTTAGAAAGACAGTATTATAAGCCATCAAGCAGACTGAGAATCTAAGGTTTATCTAGTGAGGCATATACCATGAAAGCAACAGCTAGGGAGATCTTATGAACTATTGCTTTCAGCTTTTTCCCCTGGAGGAACTTACAGCTTTCAGTTCGTCCATCCGTACCGTTGCAACTTCTGTAAAGCCAAAAGGTGCTGAAGAAACTTTTGGGTTGACAGCTAAGGCCCTCATAAAAGTTAGGCTCCTAAATAGATTTGGTCTGGTTTACAGAAGTGTTGACCACACTTATCTCACTGAGTTCTGGAAAGTATGCCAGACTTATTTAGGAACTTCACTATGGATCTAGGAACCTAATTTTAGGCACTTATTTTTGAAAATCTTAGTCCTAGGGTAACATAGTGCTGCAATGATAGTTAATGTAAGTACCTACCACATTCTGTTTTATGACTCTGGGGTGGCTGCCTGTCCTTATGCTTACTTCTGGGGTAACTTCTGTGTTCCTGATGAGAGGTTCTTTTATCTGTGCAGTCTGTGCTTTGTACATGACCTGGTAAACATGTGGTATAGTGCAATCCTGCCATAGAAAGCATGCCCTGAATAGCTTCTTCTTCTGTACTTGTCGAGGTAGGACATTCCCTAGAAAAACAGATCAGACTGTATATAAGGGAATTTTAATTTCACTGAAGGAAATAATTTTTATATTTATATTAAACAAAGGCTTACAAATATGTTTGTCTGGAAGTTCTTATCAATTTATAAACCAGACCACCCACATCATTTATCTCACCTTTTACTTGGAGTTTCATTTTTAGATGGCTTCTGGGTAGTTTGACAGAGGTCCCTTATCTTAGATTCCTTCTTGAAATTTGATGTTACCTCCTGTTTCTCTTCATCATCTGAGCTTTCTGACTCCTCTGTAGAGGAATTATTTAGCTAGAACAAGAGCAAATGGTACATAAGATGAAGATCATCAATTCTAAAGCTATAATTGCTATTCTAATTGAGACTTAAAAGTTGTCCATCTTCCAGTTAGTTCGTTTTTCAGAAATAGCTAATAGTGCAAGGAATGCTATAACACTGAACACCCATACAGGTCTAATATATCCAATTTCATCAAATTTGGTCAAAAAGGTTGCAAGTGTGTGTCACGGAGTGTGGGGAAGTCAGGGCCCTGCACCCCTCTTCCTGAGATTCACCGTGACTCTCAGCCAGCCAGTAAAACAGAAGGTTTATTAGATGATAGGAACACAGTCCCAAGTGGAGCATGTAGGTACAACCATAACTCATTGATCAAGTCCTTCTGGGGGGTTCAGGGAGCTTAGACCCCAGCTTGGGGTTCCCTGCATTGCAACACCCAGCCCAAGACTCAAAACAAAAACTCCTCCAGCAGCTCTCTTCCCCCTCCCCCCAGCTCCTCCTCTCCTTTGTTCAGTCCCCCAAGCAGGTGGTGTCACTTCTCCCAATCCCCTGCCTGGCTCAAGTTACAGCTCAGGTAGCTTTCTTCAAGGGAAGTTCCCCATCCCCAATGTAACTTTCCTGCAACATTCCCAGATCAAATCCACCCTGCTTCCTGCTCCATCACAGTGTGTTTCAGAGATTTACAGCTAACACCTCCAAAACCCCAACTTGTCTTACAAAAACTCTACACTTTAACTTCAAAAATTAAAATTTGAAAATAGGCAATTAAAGAATCCATCCAGTTTGCAAGTCTGATGATCCATCGTTCACTATTCATCTCAGCTGGTTTACAGTGCCCACCGAATCTTAATTGTGCCCCTTTGTTTGGTTCTGTAATGGAAATATACTCTGGATGTATGCTGTTGAATTTATATATTGCTTATTAGAGTATAGAACAAAAGATTACTAAAGCAATATAAAGCTCAGATTTCTATATGTTAAGTACCCTAACAAACTGATACGTTGATGAAGTGGAAGAATACCTTTATCAACAGAACAGAAATCAAGGCTGTGAAAAGTCTGGGATTGAGTTGTCTTTTTTAAACAAAAACTCAGTGGAGGTTACTGCAGGGAGAGAATTTTTAAGTTTTTTTTGAAATTCTTAAGTCTTTACATGAACACTTCTTGGTACTATAAAACTTTAGGCTCTAATTTCAAATCTGTGAAAAGGCAAATGAGGAGATTTTTGATGCCACCATCATTCTCAAAACAAACTGGGATAGTAATTTAGGTCTCTGTTCCATGCCTTTCAGTAGCCTTTTATTATTGTTTAATATATGGATTACTGTAGTGCCTCAGAACCCCAGTCATGGACTAAGATCCCATTGTTCTAGATACTGTACAAACAAAGAACAAATATACAGTCCTTTCAACATCAGCTTCATTTACAGGAGAAGTCAGTTAATCTTTGCCTCCCAAAAAATGACAGATCAGCGATTATGCTACAACAACTGAAAGGCCAACAACTAACTTCAACAAGAGGAAGTTACTTGCATTATGCAGTAATGATGGTTCTTCAAGATGTGTCTCTCTCTGAGTGCTCCACTGTAGGTGTGCTTGTGTCCCTGTGCTGCTGATCAGAGAACTTAGATAGAGCATGTGTGGGCTAAATGGACACTGCTGTTCTCTCCTCGTGCCCCTCCCCCTCCCACCCGCACGAGTCTAATCAGTGCGTGCTGCCAAACCGCACTCAATTCCTTGCCTACCGCAGAGTCCTTAACAAAGAACTCCAAAGTAGAGGGGAGGAGGACGGGTTGTGAAACACACAGGGATACAGATCTTGAAGAACTATTGTTACTGCACAAAGTGAGTAACTTCCTCTTCTTCTTCTAATAGTATCCCTGTGGGTGACCCACTGTAAGTGACTTCTGAGCAGCATCCCCAATGGAGGGCCGGGAGTCAAGTCTGTTACAGATGACAATACCGTGAGCTGAAAATGGCGGAGGGAGGTACTATGTAATGAACCTGATAGCATTGTTTGATACAGTTTGAGACCCATTTGGAGAGTCTCTGAGCCAATATCGCTGAGCCCTTAGACCTCTCTGCAATAGAAAAAGGAAAAGCTTAGGATAATTCCTAAAGGCCTTCATCCTATCCAGGTAATAGGCCAGGGTACTCCTAACATCTAGTGTATGTAGCATAGACTCCCTGTTATGTTGAGGTGGAGTAAAATGTCAGGAGGTGAATCAGTTGGTTTGTGAAAAGAGGAGGACACCTTGGAGATGAACTTCATGTGTGACTGGAGAGTGACCTTGTCCCGAAATAATAATATATGCAGGGGGGTTGCCATCAATGCTGCTATTTCCCTTATTTTTGCCGAGGTGATCCGCCACCAGGAAGGAGGTCTTCATCAACAGGTATGCGAGTGAAGAAGCAGCCATGGATTCAAAGGGAGGTCTAGTCAGGCTTTTTAGTACCACATTTAGGTCCCATGTTAGGATGGGATGTCTGGGTTGGGGGAAAAGGTTTGCTGTACCACTGAGGAATCATTTTGCAGTTGGGTGTGAGAGCACTGACTACCTTTTGTGACAGACCCAGGCCAGTGGGGTTCAGGAGTCTGGTAGAGGGCAAATATATTGGTCACTGGCTGAGTAGTTTTCTGTTCCCTGAGTGACTAGAGCAGGGGCTGCACTAGAGTAGAGTAATCAGGAACCTGCTAGAAACAATTCAGGCAGACAAGCTGATTAGATCACCTGCAGCCAATCAAGACAGGCTAATCAGGGCATCTGGGTTTAAAAAGGAGCTCACTCCAGTCAGAGAGAGAGAAGCCAGAGAAGAGGAAGTGTGTGTGAGGAGCTGGGAGGAAGAGACACAAGGAGCTGAGAGTGAGAGGGTGTGCTGCTGGAGGACTATGGAGTACAAGCATTAATCAGACACCAGGAGGAAGGTCCTGTGGTGAGGATAAAGAAGGTGTTTGGAGGAGGCCATGGGGAAGTAGCCTAGGGAGTTGGAGCTGTCATGCAGCTGTTACAAGAGGCACTATAGACAGCTGCAATCCACAGGGCCCTGGGCTGCAGCCCGGCGTAGAGGGCGGGCCCGGGTTCCCCCCAACCTTCCAACTCCTGATTAGACACAGGAAGAGTTGATCCAGACTGTGGGGAAGATCACTGAGGTGAGAAAAATCTGCCAATAAGTGCAGGACTCACCAAGGTAGAGAAGGAACTTTGTCACACCCTCTACTTGTCGACGGACGGCAGCTATAGCCAGTACGTGAATTCTGAATGAATTGAGGCATAGCCCTGATTTTTTGAGAGTCAGTATATAGTCTAGGCCACTGGGAGAGTAGCAGACGTTGGGGAAATTTGTCTGGACTAAACCTGAAACCTGGACCACTTTTGCAGGCAAGTATGATGTGTAGTGGATTTTCTACTGTGTAGTAACACTTCCTGTACCTCCTCAGAACAATATCTTTCTATGCACTGGAACCATGAAGGAGCCAACCAAAAGTATCCAAAAGTTGGGATAGAGAGTGCATCCTTCGTTCTGTGACAGGAGATATGGTTTGGGGTGGAGAGAGATCGGTGGGCACATCAACACTCGAGACAGGTAAAAAGGTACTACTCTGTCTCAGCCAGATGAGAACAGTCAATGTGATGTTTGATCTCTCTCTTTTTATCTTTAATAGGACTTTCGATAGTAGGGGGGACAGGGAAAGGCATAGAGAAGGTCCCTGTCCCTGGAAGAAGAAGAGCATCCCCCCAAAGACTGTCACCCTATCCCTACCCTGGAGCAGTAGCATAGACATTTCTTGGTCATGTCTGTGGTTGTTGCCCCCCACCACCTGAATAGGTCATGAAGTACTGCTGGTTTTAATTCCTGTTCGGGGTTACATGGGAACCTGCGACAGACTAACCACTATCGAGTTTTGTATTCCTGGAAAGCAGGCTGCTGAGAAAGTGACATTGTAGGAAATGCACCAGAGTTCCATAACTTCCATAACAAAGGGAGGACAATCTGGTGCCTCCCTGTCAATTTATGTAGCACATACATGTTATGTTGTCTATTAGGATTCTTGTGTGTACTCCCTTGATTTGTGGAGGAAATGGGCACAGGCACTGTTGACTACCCTGAGTTCTAGGAGGCAGATGTGAAGACATCTCCTGGATTTTTTCCCCAGTCCAGAGAGTATTTGACCTTGATGAGTAATGACAGAGGTTTGTGTAATCTTTCTCTGTTTGTTCTGTAGACCGAGCTGAACCAATTTGGAGTCACCGCATGGGAAGTCTGGCATGAGATACCACAGATGTGCCTGCCGCCATATGCCCCAGAAGCTGGAGGCAGGGCCGGTGCTACCATTTAGGCGACCTAGGCAATGGCTTAGGGCGCCAGAATTTTTGGGGGGCAGCATCCGGCTCCGGGGGACCTACCGCAGTCGTGCCGGCGGACGGTCCGCTGCTGTGGCGGCTCCACCGGAGCTGAGGGGGGTGGCGAAACGGCCGTCCGCCTAGGGTGTCAGAAACCCTGGCGCCGCTCCTGGCTGGAGGTAGTGTCTAGCTGATATCTGAGGGCTGCTTTATATTTTCTCTGAGTGTAATCAAGGTGTGGAACCTGTGCTGAGGCAGGAGCACCTTCACCTGTAATGAGTTGAGGTCGGCCCCTATGAACTCCAGGCGCTCTCCAGGGGCGAAGGTTGACTTTTGGACGTTGATCTGTAGAACCAGTTCCATGAACAAGTCTATTGCCGTTTGGGTAACCTGGCAGGCCTCACTGAAGGCGCAGGCTCTGAGGAGACAATCATTTAAGCAGGGGTAGATCATCATCTCCTGGGAGCATAGGAGAGCCACCACTACAGAGAGTACCGAGGGGAACACTCTCAGAGCCAATGAGAGGCCAAAGGGGAGTACTCTGTATGGGTAATGGTCCTGGTCCAGGGAAAATCTGAGTAACTGTCTGTTGGAAGGTAGGACCAATATGTGGAAATAGCCATCCTGTAGGTCAAGGGCCGAAAACCAATCTCCATATTCTATCTTTGGAACAATTGCTGCTAGTGTGACCATCCTGAATTTTTGAGCTGACAAATTTGTTCAGAGCTCTGAAGTCTTGGGTATCAGGAAATAATGAGAGCAAAAACCTTTGCCTCACAGATGTTGGGGTACTAGTTGTATGGCTCCTAGGAGGATGAGGTGAAGGTCTATTTCTTGTCATAATACACTCTCGTGAGAAGAGTCCCTGAAGAGGGATGGGGAAGGGTGTTGGCAGGGGGAGGGGTTTGAAATGGATGGAGTACCCATTGTGGATGGATTTCCAGGACCCAAATCCATCTGATATTATACATTCCCAGTTGTTGTGGAAGGAGGCAAGGTAGTAACCAAATGGGGGCAATGGGTTGGTCAGCTGCAGTTGGTGTTGGAGGGCGTGGGAGGAACGATTTGTCGATGCCTTAACCAACATGTCAAAATTGATGTTTTGAGGAAAATGGTTGTGATACAGAAAGCTGTGGGCCTGATGGTTTATGTTTAGAAAACCTGGATTTTTTCTCTCTGAGGCTCATAGAAACAATGGGCTGGATAATGCGAAGTGCAGGATTTATGTTGAGGTTGTGAACTAAACTCTTTTTGTCCAGGAGCATAAATCCCTAATAAGCAGAGAGTGGCCCTGGAGCCTTTCAGCATATGGAGGGAAACATCAGTTTTCTCGAACAATTTGTGCCTTTGAAGGAAAGGTCTTCTACACTAGTCTGCACATCCTTAGGGAAGCCAAACAGGTGCAACCACGACACTAGCCACATAACCGCTGCAGAGGAGACAGACCACACTGCTGTGTCGGCTGCACCAAAAACACTGACTGGAGCACTGTTTAGGCCACTAGTTGCTACTCATTGACAATGGCCTGGAACTGATCATGGTGTGACTCTGGGAGCTGATCAAATGTTTGCTGTTAAAGCTTGATAGTTTGCAATTCTAAACTGCAATGTGGCAGAGGAATAGGCCTTTCCCCCGAAGAGGTCAAGGTGTTTCCAATCTCTGTCATAAGAGGTGGATCTCACTTTGTATTGGTGACTCTGGGAGTTTACAGCATTCACACCAATTGAACTCAGGGAGGACAAGAAAAAACAACTCTGTATCCCTAGCTGGAATGTAGTATTTTTTTTTTTATTGGCCCATTTACATGACTGATGCCAGGCATTTGCCAAATAGTCTTGGCTGGATCCAGAAGGGCCTTGCTGATTGGGTGGACTATTCTGGAGGAGGAGCAGGAGTGCAAGATATCCAGGAGCTTATGATGGGTATCTTACCTCCTCTAGAGGTATCTGCAGTGTGTCTGCTACCCTTTTAGCCAAATCCTGAAATAGCCTGAAATCATCAGCTAAGGATGGTGGAGGGGCCATCCCTGCCTTATCTAGGGAGGAATAGGATGTTGGTCCTCGACATGACCTCCTCCTTGAACCTGCCCTCCAGTTCTTCTATGATCTCCTCTGGACGTTCAGTGGTTCTGAATGTCATGGTCAACGGGGAGAGTCTCAAAGGCTCATGGTGAATTACACGTTGGATGCCTGGGAGATGTGAAGTCTATATGCTGCCCATGGATGCCAGTAGGGCCGCTAGGGCAGTGCGATAGTGCCTGGTGGTGTCCATGGCTGGCAGTATCATGGTGGCCAAGGAGCAGGAGGAGGATAATACTGAAGAGCTCCAGGTTGATATCGGGCACCATAAGGAGAGTGTAAGTAATGGTCAGAGACAACCTCCTCCAACTCAGTATCTGAGTCACCACTAGAGAGCAGAGCTATGTGACACGCTGTCGGTGAAGATTCCCATGTCTGGAGAAGACTCTGTATCGGAGCCCCAGGACTGATCAAGGGAGACTCACGGTATCTGATATACTAGAGTCCTCGAGTGCCAGAACTCTTGTGGTGCTGACCGAACTGGTGCCAATGGCAGCTGTTGAGTTAGTCTGGAGAGAATAGGGGATTTTGGCCATGTCGAGTGCTCTGAGGCTGGGTGGCTCACTGTTAACAGTGCCGATGGTGCTGCTCGTACTGGCAGCATCTTTAGTGTGGGTGGTCTCTGTCTGTGTCTTTATCTACCGGTACCGTTGGCTCAGTGCCTATGCCCATCAGGCATGTAGACGCATCAACAGTATCTGTTGCTTCTGACCCTCGTGAGCTATGGGTACTGTGTTTGGACTGTCTCAGTGTCAACGATATTGAGCATAACAACAATCTTTTTGGCTGGCTTGGGGCTCTCTTTTTACAAGTCTTACATGAGAGGTATGCGGCTGTTTTTTTTGACCCATAGTCACTAAATATCCAGGGCTATGGGGAAGATTTGTGCCATCTGGGTGACTCCTGGCACAAGTCCAGTGGAGGCTGAAGAGCTGCCTCTATCAGGATAAGTTTGTGTCTCAGCTCCATGTCCTTCCGAGACCTGGGCTTGACTTGTTGACAGAGAACACATTTCTGAGAAATGTGTTCTTCCCTGAAGCAGTGGATACAGTGAGAATGTTTAGCTGCTAGAGGGATGGCTTCTGTACACAAGAGGCACTTATTGAAACCAAGTGAGCCAGTCATACCCCACACTGGAGGAAAAAGGGCCCTAGACAAAGGGGAACTAAAAGTCTTTTCTTTTGGGGGAAGGAAGGAGAGAAAAAGAAAATCTATAACTAAGAGAAAAAGGGGATTAACTAGCTATTGAAATGCTGAAGGAAAGAGAGAAAATGATCCTTAAACAGACTGCTAATCACTCCATCTCTAGCCAGCGATGGTTGAGAAGAAACTGAGGGGGCTCTCCTGTGCACGCTGGTTAGCCTTTTGGTGGGGCATGAGGAGGTGACGGTGCATATGCAGGCCGAAAAGACACTGCTATCAAAGTTTTCTGATCAACAATGCAGGGACACAAGCATACCTACAGCGGAGCTCCACTTCTTCTTTGAAGAAGGCTGTTACATTCTTTGATGGCAACTGAAATACTTCACCCTGGATATAGGCCCCTATAAACACAGATTTAAACTAAGGCTGTCAAGCGATTAAAAAAATTAATCGCGATTAATCACACTGTTAAACAATAGAATACTATTTATTTAAATATTTTTGGATGTTTTCTACATTTTCAAATATATCTTTCAATTACAAACACACAACACAAAGTGTACAGCATTCATTGTATATTTATTTTTTAATACAAGTATTTGCACTATAAATAGTATTTTTCAATTATGGCAACCCCATAATAACCGCCATAATAACCACCCCCCACGGCTTGTCGCCCCAGGCACATGCTTGGTGTGCTGGTGCCTGGAGCCGCCCCTGATGTCTGTTGTCACTTTCTGGTGACACCATAAATAAGAAAAGGGCAGCATTATCTCCCGTAAATGTAAACAAATTTGTTTGTCTTAGCGGTTGGCTGAACAAGAAGTAGGACTGAGTGGACTTGTAGGCTCTAAGTTTTATACAGTTTTGTTTTTGAGTGCAGTTATGTAACAAAAAAAAAAATCTACATTTGTAAGTTGCACTTTCACGACAAAGAAATTGCACAGTACTTGTATGAAGTGAATTGAAAAATACTATTTCTTTATCATTTTTTACAGTGCAAATATTTGTAATAAAAATACAACTTTTATTTCAATTACCACATAGAATACAATATATATGAAAATGAAGAAAAACACCCAAAAATATTTAATAAATTTCAATTAGTATTCTATTGTTTAACAGTGCAATTAAAATGCAATTACTCCCAATTAATTTTTTTAGTTAATCGTGTGAGTTAACTGCGATTAATCGACAGCTCTAATTTAAACATGCCAAAACACATTATTATATGTTGTAAATGGAGAAAGAGAAAAATACAGGTGCTAAAAGAAATCATCATCAACATCGTGCAAAAATAATTCAATAATGGCTACATATATCCAAGGAAACTGAATTGCTATGTAATGATACTGATTCCTACAGATCAAAAAATATATATATATATATATATATATTATAATATATATATATTATACTATAATATTATATATATATTGAGCTGAATTGCTGCAGATGCCATCCATGAATGCAGACAGAAGCATGACTAGAAGGTCTCTACCCCCTACTCAGACAATGAAAGTAAGATAAAGATGACAGAACTTCTGAAGGTCATAAGTATTCAGTACACAACTTAACCCTCACTGAAAAACACTTAGTCCAAAAGCACATTACTGAAATTCAAAAATTCTTCTGTAATTCTAAATCAGTTTCATGCTTGGCTGACTGCAAAAGGAGGACTGAGGCTGCAGCTTCCCAGTAACTCCTGGCAGAACTTTCACAATGACTGCCTTGCTATATTTGCATCTACCATTTACATATGTTTCAACTTGTGCTGAGCACAAGCAAGACTTATTAAAACAGCATGTGTACTACAGAAGAGTCTCTACAGAGGAGCACTATGCTTACAAAAGCAGTTGAGGGCGTGAGAGTAGGTATTTCCCAACCTGTTTTTAAAGAAGTGTATAGTCAAAACTCATATCCCCATTCTTGAGCTTTGGCTTTATCAAAGAAATCAAAGCAGCTAAACTCAAGCCTTTTCTGCAGGTTTAGCTTGTTCTGCACTTCCTTCCTCAGGACTGCTCAGAACATATTCCAGATCCTCCCCACAGTCACCTCTGTCTCCTTTTAACCAGGATGGGATAACAAGCCACCTGCCCCAAATCACACAACACTTTCCCTGCAAGATCAATATCTGGAATGGGGTGTGAATGAGCTCACGGCACTAGAGCTCATGGCATATGCACTTTGGTTTCCCTATTATCCTACACAAATGCCTTTGTGGTCTAACTCTCAAGATCCTCACTCAAGAAATCGTGACAGTGCCAATGACACTCCAGTATTGAAGCGTGTGAGAGATTTAGGTACATGAGCAAATTTGGGATAGTTTTTAGTTTTAGATATTTGCCCAATCTGTACATGAATGGATTTTTAAAACTGTTTTGTACATATACCCAGAGATTTAAATACATGACTGTAAATAAATAAATACTATTTTGATTTTCATTTGACCAACTCCTGTTTCCTTCTCTACCATTTACCTGGGTAGTGCAATCAGGCTCAGATTCTTCTGAATCAGAAATATCAGAGTACTCTGAGGATCCATTCCTGAGTTCTGATTTCACACTTTCAAAGAACACTGGAAATAAAGGACAAAATTAGTTCTTAAATCTATCATTTCACATTAGCCTTCAAAAACAATAATCACGTGTATTTAGTTTGCAACATCTGGTTTCAAAAGCCCCCGCAAATGTCCAAAAAACAAACAAACAAACAATCTATAAGATCTTATGTTATGCTATTTAGTGAAACTACTTTCCTTTTAAGAGAGATCTCTCTCTCTAGATGCCTTTACCCCAAATTACTGATGTGTAGTGTCAATTTTAACTACATCTTAACAGTTTTTGTCTTGGAATTTCCTTGTTGTTTCTAATTAAAAGTTTCATACACGAAAACTAAACAAGAATCTCAAGGAGACTATTGCCATGTGCTTTTTAGTGATTTGCAGAAATGAACTCACAGTTTAGATTAGTCAAGACCAAAGAGGATTTCAGTCCTTACCAAGCTAGGTGAATGGGCAACAAATATGGCAAATTAATTTAAATGTTGATAATAGTGAAGTAATAGACATGGCGTTGGCAGAGACATACACCTTATAAAGGTTCTAACTATCAGCTCAGGAAAGGGACCTGGGTATCACTATAGACTGCTCAAAAAATTAAGACTTCTGCTTAATGTGCAACTACCATGAAAAACAGCAAACAAAGTGTTAGGATAAGGAATGTGATGGAGAACAATATGGAAATTATAATACCATTATATAAAATCTATGGTACAGCCTCATCCAGAATACTGAACATAGTACTGGTCAGCCCATTTCTAAAAGGATATTGAAGAATTAAATGCCATTCAGAGAAGGATGGCAAGAACATTTGGGGCATGGAAAAATTCATATGAAGAGACTCAGACTGTTCACCTTAGAAAGCGGATGAAAAGGGGCCATGATAAATATACACAAAATAATGAATGGTCTAGAGAAGGTAGATCAGGAGCTTCTGTTCTCCCTGTCTCATAACACGAGAACAAGGGGACATTTGATAAAATTAAAAGGTAGCAATTAAAAGGAAATACTTTATCATACAACATGTACTTGGACTATAGAACGCATTGCCACAGAAACCATTGAGGCCAAGAAGGGATCAGAGGTTTGGGTAACAAAAATATCCAGAATTATCATAGTTAATGCTAGAACAAATTTTAGAGGGGATATTAAACCTCATGCTTAAGAACTTAAGCCAATCTTTAATTATGAGACCTAACGTGGGGGACATATCCTACATCTGCCTACTTGGGGATCCTTACATCTTCCTTGGAAGCTTTTGGTGCTAGCCACTGTTGGACACAGGATACTTGACTACATAGATTTCAGGTCTGATCCAGTATGGCAGCTCCTATAAGCAGCCAGAGCACACCAGCCAGCTTTACTGTTACTTTGTTTTCCCAGAGCACTGCAAAGCAGATAGAAGGTACATTCCAATTTCCTTCTCACTCCTGTCTTTCAAATTCTCCATGCCTGTTGCAACTTTCTATATTCCCCTGCACACATTGCAACTTACTCCCCTCCCTACCTGTCTTCCACATTCCCTGGCACCGACCTGCCCCAGTTTCCACCTCCCTGTTGCACCATCTACAACTTTCATGCACATGCATACATCCACATATACTCTACTTTACCCCTTCCTCCTGCTCTATCCATTGAGTAAAACTGGTGCAATGGATAGCTTTTGAAAACAAATTGAAGATTTTTTTTTTTTTTTGTAAATTTTTTTTTTTTTTTACTTTTTATAACTGAAATTTGTCTATCAGCAAAACTGGTCATAAATCTTGCAGAGAAACCAGAACTCACCTCCGCTACTTCTATCAAATTGCCACCATCGCACCCTGTGAAAAGTGAAGCCAATTGCCCCCATGGAAGATGATGCTCTACTTACGTTTCAAGAGGCAGAAGGGAACGATTCTGAGGAACAATGAATGGGATAGTGGCCAATCCTTCCTAGGGACAGTGTGGCTTAGCCCCGATTGAGAACAATGGAAGATGGCACTTTTTTTGAAGAGGATAGTTCTTCATGGATTCTCTGCATAGATTATGTTTAGCTTCGTGCATAAAACTTCAGTTATGAAGAATAATGTCAAAAATACTATAAGCCTTAAATTCTTCAACTGAGCCTATGACCAAAATCTGGTGAGTTTTAACTATAAGGGAAGTCAAAAAGCCTATAATTTAATTAAGTCTGACACTGGTGCTAAATTTGATCGAAATTATTACCAAGATTTTACTTGAAAATTCTAAGAAAACTTTTCTTTACTCAGATAAAGTGTGTAAATTTAGAAGGACCTGTATTTTTTCCATAAGTAAAAAAAGAGTGAAATTCTTCTTAAGTGAAAGCTCAACTCAATCTTAAATGTGGAGGCACCAGTTTCTGGTCATAAATTATCTACATACTGTGACAGACCCCAGGCCAGTGGGGTTCAGAGTTTGGTAGAGGGCAAATATATAGTCACTGGCTGAGTGTTTTCTGTTCCTGAGGAACCAGAGCAGGGCTGCATCGAGAGTATCAGGAAACTGCTTAGAACCAGTTCAGGCAGACAGGCTGATTAGAACACCTTGCAGCCATATAAGGCAGGCTAATCAGCGCACTGGGTTAAAAGGAGCTCAACTCCCAGTCAGGGAGGTAGAGAGCTAGAGGAGAGGAAGTGCGCGGTTGACGGAGCTGGGGGAGGCGAAGACACAGAGAGCTGAGAGAGTGGAGCTGGTGCTGCTGGGAGGACTAGGAGTATGTGTTATAGACCACCAGGAGGAAGGTCCTAGTGGTGAGATAAAGAAGGTGTTGGAGGAGGCTATGGGGAAAGTAGCCCGGGAGTTTGGAGCTTGTCAGCAGCTTGTTATAAGAGGCACTAGTAGACAGCTGCAATCATCACAGGCCCTGGGCTGGCAACCCGGAGGCTTAGAGGCGAGGCCAAGGTTCCCCCACCACACCCATACAGTCAACTCCTAGACATTCAGCGAGACGATGATCCAGACTGTGGGAAGACACTGAGGTAGCAAATTGCCAATAAGGCGGCGGCCCCAAGGTAAGGAGGAACTTTGTCACATGGTTTTAGAAGGTGGGATCTGGTATGCAGACGCGGCAGAAGGGAGGGTGTTTAAAAAAAAAAAATTATTTTTTTTTTCACCACAATGGATAACTTAGTACGGGCACTGATACAAGCTATAGCAGCCCAGCAGGAGGCTACCCGTGTCCAGGCAGCTGCCCAACAGGAGGCAGTGCGGCTGCAGCAAGAGACTAATCGCTTGCTGATGGACCAGGCTTCTCAAGACCGAGCTACGTGGCGAGAACTGGTGAACCAGGTAAAGACCCTTACAGAGCTGAACCGCGGCCATGATGGGACGCGGCTCATACGGGCCAGCCATTGGCTGCAGAAAATGACGTGGGAGGATGATGCAAAGGCATACCTTCTGGCCTTTGAGAGGACAGCCCTACGGGAGGCCTGGCCTAGAGATCAGTAGTCTGGCATCCATGCCCCATTCCTGTGTGGGGAGGCCCAGAAGGCCTACCATGATCTGCCTGAAGAGGCTGCAGCAGACTACCCCCAGCTGAAAGCAGAGATCCTGGCCAGATCTGGGGTAATGACTGCAGTGCGGGCCCAGCGGTATCACGAGTGGAGGAACCAGGAAAATAAAACCCCGCGGTCCCAATTATATGACCTCATCCATCTCGCATGAAAGTGGTTGCGAACGGAGTTCCGGAGTCCAGAAGAGATACTAGAGGTTCTGATCATCGACCGACACATGAGGGGACTACCGTCAGACCTTCGTGCCTGGGTAAACCAGAACAAACCCTTCACCTATGATGAGGTTGTTGCACTGGTAAAAAAGCAAAGGACAGCGAGGACTTGACCCGACCAGCTAAGGAAGAGGCACCCTGGGTTAAACTAGCAGCACTAAGCCCTAGAGCTCGAGTGATGGGGCCACCAGGAGAGCCCAGGTGGCAAAAGAGAGGGGCTGAAGGCTCACCAGAAGCCACAAAGAGAGTCAGAGCACTGAGAGGGAAGAGGATCAAGATGTTAGACTGCCCAAACCAAGAGACCAGGAAATGCCTAAGGCTCCATACAGATGTTATGCCTGCGGGGAGTAGGGACATATAGCTGCATAGTGTCCCAATGCTGAGGAGCCTATGCAGTGTAACCTGGGGAACTGGGCAGACCCATGCTCCCTAATCCACCTTGTGGGGGTCTCACTAACCCCACATATGTACACCAGACCAGTAAAGCTAAATGGGGTAGAGACCACAGCACTGGTTGATTCGGGGAGTGCTATCACGCTTGTCTTGGGGAAGCTTGTGAAGTGTAGTCAGCTGCTGTGGGCTAAGCGTACGGGGATAACATGCATCCATGGGACAGTTGGTTATTACCCCACCATCCCAGTAAAAACTGAGATTCAGGGGAACACTGCTCAGGAAGCCACAGGTGTAGTCCCTAAATTCCCATGCCCGGTGCTCATAGAGAGGGACTTCCCACGGTCTGGAGACTTACTCCCAGTAGAAGGATTGGAGAAAGAGGGGAATCCTGAAGTTAGTGAGGCATCCACAGTAGACTGTCAACCTCCAGTATTCTCTGAAATATCCCCAGATTTATTTTCCATCCACAGATTTATTTTCCATTCCCAGACATGGTAGAAAGTCGAAAAGGGAAAGGAGGGCAGCTAAGGCCTTGGGAACCCGAATACTGGCCCAAAGCCAGAAGGTCGCTCTCGTAGGTAGGCGGACCCGAGCAGCTGAAAAGGAGGCCACCCAGGAGGGAGAAGCTCCTGAGTCGGACCTCCACCCTAATGCTTCTGAACCAGTAGAGGCAACAGAGACTGGGCCCCTAGATCTTGGGGAGATTAGCCCCGGAAGAGGAAATTTTGGACGGGACCCGGACCCTATTTCATAATGAAGAAGAATCTCTTATACCGAGTTGCATCAGTACAGGGGGGCAGAAGGTACAGATCTTAGTACCTCAAAAACACCAGAACGCTGTATTAAGTCTTGCGCATAGTCATCTTTTTGGGGGGCACTTGGGGGTAGAGAAGACCCTGGCACGAGTCCTACGACGGTTCTTCTGGCCCGGAGTACATGAAGAA
>NC_133769.1:109632567-109710478 GCF_003597395.2 Chelonoidis abingdonii
CCCCCAAACCTCCTAACTCCTGATCAGACACAGGAGGAGTTGATCCAGACTGTGGGGAAGATCACTGAGGTGAGCAAATCTGCCAATAAGCGCAGGACGCACCAAGGTAAAGGAGGAACTTTGTCACAATACCTATATATCACACACTTAGCCAAATGTACCTAAAGCAAGAACCATTTGGTAAAAAGCCATATTTCAGTTGGTTGGTACAAAGTTCCACAGACAAGGTTCACAGTACAAGTGGACAGTGTTCTGGTCATAAAGGATGCAGAATTGTTCAGTTTCAGCAAAAACAAGCTTACTGTTCAGTGGTTTCTGGGCTTCTGCAGTCCCTTGTCCTTCCAACCCTGAGCTCTGGTCTTCCATCTTAATAGTCTTTGTCTTTTTTGACCTCGTCCTGTCATCCTCATCCTCACTATCTGCCGTGTAAAGACTTCGATCTGTAAATGGTCGTCGCTCATCTCTACCTCACAAGAAATTAAAATATTACAAGCGCTATTTACTGAATTGTATATTATTTACAGAGTCCTACATAAAATAGTCATTCACATTCTTTGTTATTTGCAATATTCTCTTAGAGGCAAGATTCTCATTCTCACACTGCCTTTTTCTTCTCCTTTTACCAAAGTTTTCCCCGCTGCATTCCCTCTGCAGCAACAGCCACATGGTTCTACATTTTACTTCCTTTTTTGTATATCATAATTGTGTCAGCATGTTTTGGGAAGATTTATTAGTACGTTCACGTTCCTCCTGGAACCTGGACACTGAACATATTAAATTTGACCCTATGGTATTTCTGATGAGAATTTTTTTGTTTGGAGAGTACTTACTTTACCCTTCTAACAAATCTGTGGATTTAAAAATATTTACAATTTGAAGTTTAATCAAATAACTGAATTTAATACAACATAAATGCACATGCAAGACACTTCCTTTTTCTTTCCCTCCCCCCACCATTCTAGTACCTCTTTGCTCCCCTAGCAGCACAGAAATCACAGAGGTGCTAGTGGACCCTTCTCTGTTTTCATCATGAAGCCTTATGGTAAGTGTGAGGGAAGGCACAAGCTACCAGAAGTAGAAAGGAAGAACTCTATCAAAAAATGTGTGCGCCAATCCAAAATGACTGGGAACAAGTGATCCATAAGCAACTTTTTATACCTAATAATTCTTCCATTTGAAAGCAGAAGGCGTAGATCATTGTCCTTTGTTCTCCATTCAGGTACTGTAGAAGATGGCTGAAAGGGCTTGTTAAATCTTCCATTCAGTTTAGAGTTTGCTATGCCCTAAACAAACAAAAGCAGGACTGTTTATTATTTCCTCAAATGACAAGAGTTTACACAAATTTCTTTTCTCTGCAATTCACAGCAGCATTTCTCCCCAAGAGATCATAGTGAATATTTCTGATAGCCAGCAGAGGCAAGCTGAAGCTGGCTATCAATGGCTTGGATAGAACAGGTTTGGATATACGCAATACAAAATTGCTGGATTTCATTCCCTCACCTGTGGATTTTTCCTGCTTGTGACCACCCTCCACTGCTATATATCAACAAACACCCTTCCAGACAAGTATGTTGAAAACTGCTCCCTCCAGAAATTCTCCTTGTTCTCAAATCATAGGCTAAGCGGGCAACTGGTATGGCAACTACTACCTAACCCACTGTGACAATCAGGTCCAGACACTCCAAGGGGAGGACAAAAAGGTTTAAAACCCAATAAACTAAACAGTTAAACCAAATGATTACATACTATGCTATTTTACTACAAGAGTTTATCAAGTAAAATCTCTTATGAAAGCTTGTAATGCACTGAACTGAATAGTCATTATGAGCTAAGTATACAGGTTATGAAGGTAGGTAGGTAGATAGGTGTGTGAGAGAGAGAAAGAGAGAGAACAAAACACAAAACAAAAAAAACCTCAAACTAACTGTGGTGCAACTTCAGCAATACCTCTTATCATCAGGCAGAGGGGGGCTACCTCCACAAACAGATGCCCCTGACTTCAAGTACCTAGCCATCATCCAGTTAAGGAAAAAATAATGAGGAACCATCACAGCAGATGAGAACAGCTTAAAACCAAAAAGAAAACCCCAGTCTTCAGAAACTAAGAAAGAAGAAAATTTTCCACATTTTGAATATCTATAGTGACTAAAGGAAAAAATCCTGCAAACTCTTTTAAAATTGAAAAGGTGTGAACTAAAGAGCATCCAGAACTTGGAGGAATGTTTTTTTGTGGGAGACTGTTCATGAATTACATCCCTCCTGTAGCTAGGATCTATGCTGGGAAACTTTTAAGACAATCAGTAACTATTATCAGAAAAAAAGATTTTATCGAATATATGAAGCCTGAGCTTGCATCTGTTTATTTTCTATCTAACTTGCATATGTTTGCTTTCCTTACTATTTCATCTTTGAATCTGTGTTTTTTCTATTAAATAAACTTTGTTTATTTTTACCCAAGCAGCTCTCTAGTATGCAAATGGTGTGGTGCACGTATATGTAAGCTAATAACTGGGGGGCTGGCTTTATGCCTTGGGTGTGACACACCAAAAGGGGAATGGTCTGAGTATCTGGTAACTAACAACTTGGGGAAGATGTATTTGGGGAGACCTGGAATTGGAAGGTTGGTGTCACTCAAAGAGTAACTAGGCTGGTGAGAGCCAGGATGAGAGCTTATGCTTGAGGCCATACTGGTGTCAAGGAATTGAACCAGCCCAAAGACCCCCGAAGTTACATGACAAGCAATGACAGAACCCTTTACTGGTCTGGGTGGACCCCAAAACATCACACCCACTAGCTAGCCTTTGCCAGTGGAAAAATCCCACAATGCCCAGTAACCTGCCCATAAATTGAACTTTCTTCCTAACTCCAAGAATGGCTTACCCTCTGAAACAGGAGTGTTTACATCCCTTTTAGAAAATACACAATTACATTAGATGAAAAACTATGTCCTCAATATCCATATGAATGGAGAAATATTTTGAATCCTTCTAGACTCTTTCAATTACATCTTGTGGCAATGAGTTTCACAGTTTAATTATTTTTCTATATAAAAGTTAAATTTAACTTGTTGACTTTCAGTTTAATGGAATGTCTTTTGATCTTGTATTATGAGAAAACAGGAAAAAAGAGAACCCAATTCACTTTTCTCTATGACATTCACTGTTTTGCATACTTCTAACATACTCTCTCAACCTCTCCTGTCTGAACTAAATATGTCTAGTATTTTCACTGTTCTAGTGAAATCACTGTTTAGCGATCATGGCACTTTCATGCCATAATCGTTTTATCCTCCCAATCTCCTATATCCTTTTTGAGATAGGATGATCAGATCTCACAATAATTTCGGTGAGAGTTACCTAATTTATACAGTGGTATTATAATACATTTTTAAATCCAATTTCTTATGCTGTTTTTCACATCTTAATATATGGCTTAAACTTTTTTAGATATTCTAGTTTTTGCCTTTTATGTTCATGAAATGTAATACTTGCCTCCTCCCATGGGGACATCTCCAGCCTTTTGAGTACCTCCCTTGTGTGGAGCTCCAGGATATCCAGATTAGAAGGAACTTTGGTCGTATGATCTCGCAGTTTCCTCACTTTTCTTCTGGAATGGTGAGAAGAGGTTGCTTCATGTGAGGATCGTGAAACTGGGCACATACCAAGAATTCCCTGAGTTTTAACTGGTTTGCTGTTCTCCTCCTTTAATTGAAAACAAATATTTCAGAGGGGTCTGTCACGGACAAGTCCACACATTCAAGTAGGGTTTCCCATTCACATAAATGAAAGAAAAATCATAAAAAGAAACAAAAAAAGTGTAGGTCTTTTGGGGAGGTACTGTGTTTTCTGATGGATCTGTACAGCATGCAGCAGGAGACCCCTCTCCTAATTGGGGCCTTTAGGTGCTACCACAATATAACCACCACCACATACGATTCTTAGGGCAGCATGTTTGTGACAGTGGTAAAAATTTCAGATACCATGATTTTTCTGTGTGCCTCTGATTTTTCTGTGTGTTCATGATCCAACCCAACTATCCCTACAGCGCTCCCCCTTTAAAACAGCATTCCTGCGATTTTATACATCATTTCTTCCTAAATCCGGTGACTTCTATTAAATTTACTTTTCCTGTGATTTTTGATAAAAATTGCCATGACAACTCTGCTGCCTTAACCACTGTTTACACTAAGAAAGTACAGGGCATATACCCACTACAGTCAGCAGACCACTACTCTCTTCAGTTTCCAGCACTGCTCTCATCACAGGACTATGCTCATTGCAAAGAGACTAGGAATCCTAATCATTGAAGATCTCTTAGTAGTAAAGTGCACAATATGCCCAATACAAAGTACAGAGAAGGAAAAATAAAGGAAAAACAAAAGATGGTGATACACCAGACAAAAAAGAGCAGAAAATGTTCAGAAGAAAAAAAAAAGGACAGACAAGGGGAGAAGGAAGGAGACAAAATACTAAGATCTAAGAAAGGGCTCTCAAATGTATAACCCTACAACAGCATAATCTTAAAAAAAAAACTAAATATTTAAAAGCTAGAACTCTTAGAAGTTTTCACTTGCTTTTGAAAAGATTTAAGTTTTCTAATTTTAGAATAAAGATTATGCAATTTTAAAATTGCTATGTTTTTGGTTAATCAGAAATACTGGCAGTTAGACAACCTCCAAAAATTTTCCACATGGCCTTCTACTTTCAAAAATAAATGGCAAGGACAATAAATAAGTGACACTGCAGAAAACAATGATCCTAAAGTTGCAACTACTGTAAAGCTATAAGTTCAAAGTGATCAAGTACCCTTTTTGTAAATATGACAGCTTTTAAAATAATTCAAAGATAAGAGAAACACAGTAACCTGTGTGCAGTTCAGTAATGTCTTCTAGTCTTACCTCTACAGAGCGAATCACTTTAGAGAGTTCTTTAATGAGATGCCCAGGCCTAACATTGTCGGGAATTTCAAAGGCATGTTCTGTTACAAGCTGTACGTGAACAGTGGAAAAAGATAAAATAAGTTATACTAAGATAAAAATCAAGTCTATATGGCAGACAACTATAAAGTAGATGAAACTATGAAAAGCCTGGATCCAAAGAAAATCTATTCAAATTAAACCAGAGCACTTACTAGTAATAGTTAGAGTAGACTGACAGTATGAATGAATATACATGCAGGGGAATCCAGTCAGAACTCTAGAAAGCATCACTGCTTGTTTGGTCTCAAGGATATTTAAGGGAGTGCACCATCAACTATCCTTCAGCTCTTTCCATTTTCTCAGAATTCTTAGCAAAGAAACTAAAGAAGTGGGGACAGGAAACTATACTGACAATCTATTTAACTGACTACTTCTACTGGAAACAACTTCTCTTTCTCCTTTGAGTATAGTCAGTATGGAACCCTACTTGGGGAGATTACTAATAATAACAATGTTAAAAGCAGGTGAGGTCTGAAGAGAATTCAGTTACATTAAGGTCACAACACTAATCTCGATTGGGCATCAGATCTAAAAGCCAAATCAAAAGCAATGCTGAGCAAATGCATGAATTGATCTCCAGGTAGCATCCTTGTATATTTCAGTTATGGAGCCTATTTTAAACCTGGTAGAGCATGATCCAAGGTCTTATGGTATTGAAAAGCCTGAAAAGCCATAATAGTGTGTGTTCACCTTAATCTATTTAGACAATATCTGCGCATAGATGAGTTTTACCCATAGATTTATCTTCAGTCAGTGTAAGTGGTCTAAATGACCTACATGAAGGCTAGTTAACTGAGAATTTGCTTTACATCTAAACCAGGAGTTCTCAAACCGGGGGTTGGGACCCCTCAGGGGGTCATGAGATTATTACATGGGGGTTACAAACTGTCAGCATCCACCCTAAACCCCCCTTTGCCTCCAGCATTTATAATGGTGTTAAATTTCTTTAAAAGTGTTTTTAATTTATAAAGGGGGTTGCACTCAGAGGCTTGCTATGTGAATGGGGTCACTAGTACAAAAGATTGAGAATCACTGATCTAAACTATACAACCTAACTTCTCCAAAAAGAGCCACATATAGGAAAAAGCACAAGTATATAGAATGACTGGGATGAAATCAGAGACTACCTTAGTTGAGAACTAGTGCCTTCTTTCCTTATGAAACACACTGTATGGAACAATCAGCCATCAGCCTGCACTGATTTTATATTTCTGGCACCTTTTTGAGAATCTAGTTTTCTTTTGATAGCTGGAAAGAGCAGGCTCTCCTTTAACAGATGATGTAATACATAGCTATAATGTTAAAGCTGTATTCATATCATTTTAATTGATTTTATGGAAAATATTAAATTGACAGCTGTGAGGTTACTTATCAGTAACTGTTGTTCTTCGAGCAAGCAGTGCACACTGAGGCTACTCACGCCTTCCGTCCCTATCCCCTCGATGATTCAAAGGAGGAGAAGTGGCCCCAACTGCCCTTCAGTTCCTTCCCTAATTTCACATTTATTTACCTGAGGCCTTGTCTACACTATAAAGTGTTGCCAGTATAGTTAAATCAGCAAACCCTAGTAGTGGAGACAGTTTATACCAGCAACAATTCATTTGCTAGTATAGCTTATACCAATTCCCTGAACAAAATAAACTATGCCAGCAAAAGGACTTCTTTGCCAGTGTAACTGCATTTACACTAGAGCTTTTGCTGGCATAGCTTTGTCAGGCAAAGGTGTGATTTTTTTCCACACTCCTAATCAACAAATCTATATGTCACCAAAAAACTCAAGTGCAGAACCAGACCTGAGACTCCAAAGAAAAGGGAAAGATGGGTGGTAAGTATTAATATGCAGCAGCAACATTCGAAGAACAGTTACTGGAAGTAACCTCTTTCTTCGAGTGGCCTCTGCATATTCCCACTTCAAGTTTAGCAAGCAAAACAACCTCCCCTAGAAAAGTGGGCTGAGGCATTCTAGGTAAACAAGGATTGCAAATCTACAAAAACACAAAAAAACCAAACAAAAACAAAGCCTGCATCGGCTGCAGACGACAGGTCAAACGAATATTGAAAATGACCATAATTTCACCCTCCAATCCTTTTCAACATTTCTATGCGGCCACTAAGTGAACTGGTCAAACGCATGAACTCAAGGGCCAACAATATGCAGATGATACACAGCTCTACCTATTCTTCACTACATATAACTACCTTACCATCATCAAGTTGACCCAGTGCATAGATGAGATGAGCTCACAGATGAAGAACTGCTGGCTGAAGCTGAACCCGAGCAAGAAAATGGATGATGCTGGTGGGCAGATGAAAACATACTAAAAAAAAAGAGTACATACCCACAGTGAAGTCTCCTTTGACTGAAGGCACACATCCACAACTGGTCAATTCAATCTGTAGTTTAGGATTACTTTTGGATTCCTTGGAGACAACAGACTCTCACATAGCAGTATTGTGAGTAGCTCTTTTTATCATCTCCAGTTGGCTAGCAGACCCCTTCCCACCCTGGTGGATGAGGACCTGGCCTCAGGTATTCACATTTTTGTCAACACCCAGATGGAACAAACATACCAATATATCCGATCATGAAGTCTTCAGCACTTCGGAAGCTCCACCTAGTACAGAATGCTGCAGCACATCTTTTTAGCAACATACGCTAAAGCACGTCAAAACTGACCTCTGCTCCCTACACTGGCTTCCCATAGAACAGTGAATTGAATTTAAGGTCTTGATTGTCATCTTCAAGACACTCCATGGTCTGAGCTCAGGATATCTAAAAGACCACCTAAAGCTCCAAGATGAAGACTGAGGCCGACAACTTTGCTCCTGTGGTGCAAGAGAACTCTACACAATAAAGGTAAATCTCATCTGTGCAGGAGACAGAACTTTCCCAGAGATCACTCCAAAAAAGCAGAATGAATTCTCCCAGGAACAAAGACCACCACACATCTTTCCACCTTCCACTCCAAGTGCAAGGCACATTTCTTTGACCTTTCCTTCTCTAACATACATACCAACATGTATATTTTAAAAAACCTTACCAAAACAAGACAGGCCTCTGCATATACTTCTCCCCCTGGAGAGGATCAGAGAACAAACAACATGTGACACTGGTCATCTTGCTTAATACACTATTGGAGCATACTCAGATACAACAGTGATGAGTTCATTAAGAACCTATATGGAATCACCTTTGTCCGGCTTGTCCTCGTCTGTCCCTCCACGAGCACAAGTCGACATCACATCATTCTGTTTTGTTGCGAGCACATTCTTTTCATTTCTAGCCAAAGACTTTTGTCATGGGATCGGCCCAGCGCATTTTCGGTATGCCCAGCGGTTGCTTGTGGTCTCTGGGGATCCAGTCACTGATGCAGGTTGTTCACTTATTGTCTTGCCTATGGACTACCTGACCTGCCCATCTCCGCTTTGTATTTATACATTGCCTGCTCTATATTAGTCACCTCTGTACACTTCTGATTGCCTCATTCAATATGTGATCACAGAGCAATATCTTACACATTCACCTTTCCATTGATCTCTGGGTGACAGTAAATTTTTCTTCCTCCGTTTTGTTGAAATTTGGCCACCCTGCCTGTCTTCTCCTACAGCATTCCCCTTCAAACAAGTTGTTTCTGTTCATGTGCTGACCCAGGTAAATATATTTGTCAACCTCCTCAGTTACTTTCTTGTTTACAGTGATGATTCCTGCTGCACAATGCTCATTTTGCATCCACTTAGTCTTCCATTTGTTCATTTCCAACCCGATAGATATCATGCAAAAGTGTTTGCAGTTGCTGCAATTTGTTCTCCAGTTCTGCTGTGTCCTTTGCCAATATTACAGTCATCAGCGAAGAAAAGATGCGTTAACTGTTCTCCATCAATTCCGATTCCTTCTTCCCAGTACAATTTCTTGAACAGCAACTCCAGTACTGCTGCAAACAGCTTAGGTGACACTGTGTCATCTTGTCTGACTCCTCTATGTATAATAATGCACAGCACATTGAATAATGTTATCTCTGTCGAACAATTACAGTTAATTTTTTCCAGCAGGTCAATGTACCTTGGGTTGATTCCGATTTTGTTAAGCACATTTTGTACAGCATGAATCTCCACCGTATCAAATGCCTTTTTTTAGTCGACAAATGGAAGACACAATGGTAATTTGTATTCCTCGCATTTTTTGATGAGCTGCCAAACTGAGTGGATGTGATCATCAAATACTCTGAGAGAAAACCAGCTTGTTCTCTGCTTTCATGCATTTCAAGATTCTTCTTAATCCAATTGAGTATGACAATGGTGAAGGCATTATGCAATTGTGAGACAAATGTGATTGGACAGTAGTTGCTCAATTCTTCTGGATCGCCTTTCTTCATCGATAGTATTGTTTTTTATTTCTTCCATGCATCTGGAACATGCTTACTATTAATGTAGATGGTGAACCATTGCGCCAACGCTTTGAAGAGAGTATCTTCCCCTGCTTTGAGATATTCCATCCACTCCTGGGCTCCTTCCCTCTCCTGATGTTATGAACTGCATATTTGATTTCTTCCCACATAACGTCGCGAACTTCTTCTGTAGCCTGCTGCCTTGACGGTGTATTGCTGGACACTGACACATGAGGACTAGAGATCGTTGTCAAATTTTGTACATATTTTGTTCATTTTGCAACTTTCTGATGTCCTTTCACCATTTTTGTTTTTCAGGGCTGCCAAGATAACCTGTTTCAGCATAACATCTTTTTCTACCTTCTTCAGACGCTCATTCTTTTTGGCTGCCTCTCAATTTCTTTCTAAATCCTCTATGTTCTAAATGTGTACGCTCTGGCAGGTCTATATGGAATGGAACAGAGGAATTCCCAATTCCAATTTAAGAAAAAGGGAGTTTGTCAGGAACACAGTGTTGTTTGACCCTGAAGTGACCTCTCTAGCAGAACAGGAGACAATGGATATTCTCCTTGGTAACAAGGAGGTCTAGTCTGGTCATACTCTTTACACAATACATAATGGCAGACTGAGACTTAATGAAGACATTTGTGTTTTTGGTCGATGAGTCTATGGTCTTGATCAAAGGGAGGAATACTTTCATGCCAGACAAACAGCATTCAATTCCAAAACCGTAATGTAGAGCTTCCACCTCCACCAGAGTCCATACTCCTTAAAAAGGCTGGATAACAAGGTGAAGGTCCCAAGTCTACCATATGGAAATATTACTGTAAATGGCAAGGGATGTGAGAAAGGAATTCTCTGATAAGCATGTGTTTCTTCACTTTCTGTATCTTCAGTGATCTGAGACATAAGTGACTCAGGAGTAAGCAGCATCAATGAATCGTGGCTCCAGTCTTCTGGAGGCCATATGCATGGCCCGGGTAAGGTATCACCCAGATACACGGTTAAAGAACCTGTCTGTGGACCAAAGTTTGGAGACACACAAATACTCTGACATCTAAGATAGATGAAGTCAGCACAGCAAAGTTCTCTAGTATTTTTTAAAGCACAGTTTTAAAAGGAAGCATCTCATGGACATTTGCAGCTAGCTGGACTGATAAAGAGCTAGAATTTGTCCCATGGAAAAAAGTGATACAATCTAAATGTCACCTTATAGGCAGCAATCTTTGTTTGCTGTGGCTGAAGAACAACATTATTCACGAACAATTCTGAAGAATTGGTACTATGTATCTGGGGTTCCCAACTGAGATTAAGAAGTTGAATGCCTTCCCATTGGACATTGTTGCTATCTGAGTACTCAGGTACAGGTATATTTAAAATAGGAGAAGACTGCTGAGGCATCTGTGCCCAAAGCAGATTATCCTTAGTTCATGCATAGGAGACAAAGTCCAAGGTCTTCCTGGCACCATAACAAAATAGGTTCTAGGACTAAAGCACCAGCTGTGCCAGCACAAGAGAACCTAATCTGATTGCAACACAGACCTCCAGTGCTAAGGCAATGGGATTCCAGGAGAGGCTGCCAAAATTTATTAATTAACTGATTTATTGCTGTTTCCTAGTAGCTCAGGAGATGTCACACCAATGGTGTCAGCATGAAATTCAATCAACTCGATGGGACCTGTGGACCTCAACCTCAATATTGACAATGCTAGAACCTTGGCAATGAATTAGGTTGACCTGGAGACCTTAGTGCTGGGCTCATTCAGATAAGACTGGGGAGATGGACATTGCTTAAGCTGGACACAGAGCCTCTTAAGGCTAGCGGATGTTCAAAGTCAATGTTTAACTTGATCAAAACCAGACTTAGTCTCAAGAGCCTCCCTTGTTAGAAAGGGAGTGTGAGGCAGCACCCTGGCTCCTGCAGGTCATCCAGATGATACCCGGGCCCAATGGGTAGCATTTCCTCTTTATTCTTCAAACTGAAGAAACCTATACTGTTAATTTAACAAAGAAAATAGCCCAAAAAAGGCAGAACCAAAAGCACAAAAACAGATAAACACATCAATGATACTGCATATGATTCAATCTCACTACATCTTTGGTGGTTAAAAGGACCTGAAACGCGGGTGTGGCCATTCCCCTTCCCTTTTATACCCATTGAATCCTCTGTGGGGGGTGAGGAAAGGGAAGGGGAAAATGGCCCCAACTGACATTGCTTGCTAGAAAAATTCCAAAGCCGTTATATCCCACAAGTGGGAAAACACAGAGGGCACTCAAAAAAAAAAAAAAAAAAAAAAACCCAACAACAACAAAAACCAAACACACTTTCTCTGCAAAATTACAATTCAAACTTCTTCCAGTTTTTAGCTTACTGTGCATGTTCAAAGAAAAGCCTGAGAGGAGATGGATATGCAGTGATTAGCTTCATAGAAGCATGGATGAATGGGCCTGAAGCCAAAGAGGTCCCCTCTTCAGCTTTCAGATAAGTCTGTAGATCAGACCAACAACCATAGTGAAGGGAGGGAGGAATGGAGAATAAAGTGTTGAACCCCAAATCTCCCCACAACAGCAGTACTGTTTTCTTGGGGGGGGGGGGGGGGGAGGGTTCAGAATCTCTCTGGTGTATGGTCCTGTGTTTTTCCTTCTCCCTTTACTGCTCTCAATAATTTAGTCTTCAGAGCTCCTTGTTTCAACTAAATTTTCATTCAGAAAAAGGGAGGGAAAACAAGATCTCATTAATCTTACCTCCCCTACACAGAGTAACTTTGCCAGAGGCAGAGCTAACAAATATAATACATTTTTTTCCAGAGGGGTTCCCAGTGTAGTAATGTATTTAGGGTCTTCCCATATTCATTTACGGATGCTTTAATCTCTTTTAGAGCACCTACAAGGAGCCACTTCTGTAGATAAGCTTTTAAAGGCTATTAGGTCTAAGTTACTGTGCACCATATGTGCAAAATGTAGAGGCAAAAAAAAGCAAATTCTAAATCTGAACACATTTCTACCAAATTCTGATCATCTCTGTAGTACAGAAGTGATATCAGTGGACACACAAAGTATATTTTGCCAACACGCAATAATTTCACATGGGGAAACTTCATGTGATTGCCATCTAACTCTTTTATCATACACTGGAAAGAGAAAGCAGGATTAAATGCAATCCCAAGAGTTAAATATAGTAATTGGTCTACCATAACTGATGGTTTTATATTGTATGACACTGTCTCAGACAGCTTTCCCCAAAACCATCCATCCGTAATTTCTAGCAAGTTTTCCAATACTTACAAATGGATGAAAGATCTACAAAATGGCAACACACTCTAAAAGGACTCAGACTTTCATGTAATTTTAAAATTAGAAACAAACAACAAATGAATAAATCCACTTGCACTTACTTCTTTTTTCATCCATAACTTTAAAGCACTAAGTAAAGCCTTCACTCCTTTGACTAAGAAGTTCTGGGGCTGGAAACCGTCTTCCCTCAGTTCTAAAAAGGACCGAAATTTCAGTTTATAAGCATATTGCAATGTAAAACCACAAATCAGATACATACCTCTCAACCTTTAATAAACCTGCCAATATATTACACTACCAACAAAACATGCGACAAACTGAACTGTAGTACTCTATATGTTTATGTACATCAAACCATAAGAAATAATGTTTTCAAGTACAAAATCTGTTTTCCATTATGGCTTCGTACTGCGTGAAACAATTACATGAGTTTTGCAATGTGTTACAGGTTACTTAGGGCCAGAAGGAGCAGCATTAGAGAAAACATCCTTAATGACAATTTATGCTGAAACAATCTTTAGTTTCTAGTTCAACACCACACAGGTGTTCCACATTTTTACCATTTGGGATCACAAGAAGAGTGGTGTGGATGAACAGTCTCAGTACAAAATGCCTCAATTAAATTCATGCAGCTCCTCCTCACCCATATAAAATTCATGCAATTCAAGCCAGCTGCCTTATGCCACCCCAGATCTCCGTCATAATCCCAATCAATGCCACACACACATGCATACACAAAATATTAATGCGGTCTCCCCTGCAGTGAGTGGCCACCCTCTTCTTCCCTTAAGGATGGTGGCTGCTGCTGCTGGGTTGCAAAGACTCCCAAAGGCTGCTACAGCTCCTGGGGGCTGCCACTCAACCTTTCCTTTCACTCTCTTTCCTGTAGCAGAACTGCCCACAATGAAAGGAGAGCTGGCCAGACTCTGCAGGTTGTATTCCTCCTGCCCCTGCCCCCTTGCAAATAGAGTGGGTGAGGAGGGAAGTGGCTGCTGGGCCAATACCTTCATGGGGAAGAAAGGAGCAGATTTGGCCTGGAACTGCTGTGCTTTTCCTGCTCCCTCCTCATATGAGTAAGGTGTGGGCCCAGTCATTGGCTTTTTCCTCTTCCCTATCTGAAAACTCCTTTCAGCTTCAAGGCATCTCTGTTTCTTCTTTGCCAGGATGCTCTCTGCTCTATGAAGTATGGATGTGTGGAGGAAAAGAGCAGGGGGCCCCAAAAGGTGCAGCAGAAGCATCTCCACCCGCCAGCTATCCCCTGTGAAGGGAACCTGCCATAACCAGCTGCAGTGCAAATGTACTGCATGATTGTGGCACTCTGTACCTCAATGCAGCACACTGCAACCCCCATATTCACCACTATCATATAATTATGTTTTGTACAAAGTATGCCTTGTGAGATATCATTTTAAAAAAGTCTTGATCTGTTGAACATTAATATCTGTTGGACTGTATGTGCTATTATTGTATATTAAGTTTTGCTATGTGTATGTTACTGAGGTATGTTGTGAGGTTGGGAACACACACAACCAACCTTTCAGGTACAACAATGGAGTAGCCTGACATGCTGATGGCTCATTAAAGAAAATCCACTGTCCCAGGAACTGTATAAAATGGAGATTTCTCAGAGAGAGAGCATGTAGACAATGGAGAATGTTTAACCAATGGGAGATGACTCCCACCTCATGAGGATAGATCTTTCCAGCAAACTGGAAGAAATTATAAAGAGGGGGAGTCACATCATGACTTGGCTTCACTGCCCCCACAACTCAACACCTGGAAACATGCTTGGAGGACAAAGCCTTTGAACAGGTGAGGGGGTTCCAGGCTGGAGGAGAATTCCAAGCCTGCGTATTGAAGATTTGTGACCTTTGTGTACTATCTATCAGGGTGAGACACTGCTTGATTCAAGTCCTGTCTAGTTTATAGAACTTGGACTGCAAATTTATTTTATTTCTTAGGTAACCAACTCTGATCTCTACGCTTACTTCGTATAATCTATCTTTCTGTAGTTAATAAATGTGTTTTATATTTTACCAAAAACAGTGTGTTTTGGTTGGGAAATCTCAGCTTACATTACCAAGACTAGTGCGTGTCCTGTCCACATTGAGAGAGGTGCAGACTGGGTAATGAATTTACATTGGTCAGGCTTCTGACCAGGGCAAGACAGTACAGTTCGGGGGTGCAAGGCTGGGGAGCTGGGGAGAATTGGCTGGAGCCTCTCTATTGTTGGTTCACGAGTGGCTGGGAGAAACATTCATGTAACTCTGTTGGGTGTGTCCCTGCCTGTGGATGTCTGTGTAAGTGCAGTACCTGCCAGAGGTTTGTAGCTTGTCAACAGCATCACAGTGTGAGAGGGATACCCCAGGTTGGTGGGACAGAGGGCTCAGCGGTCCCACAGTTCAGGTTGCACCCCGGGAACCCCGTCACAATGATACAGTACAGTTGAGAGCTCTGTTTAGGAGAGCAATCAATGATTTTAAAGTTCTGATTGTGAAACAGATCAGTTTAATGCATGCTACAACACTCATAGTACCACAAAAGTACCTCTGTCCAGCAATTTGTACAAATTAGTTTAGCACTGAAACCTGGCATGAAAGGTTTCTGTTCAGATACTGTTTTCGTTTTTCTAAAAAGTACATTTTTATTGTCATAACAATGACAGAATGAGCTTTATACATGAAGTCTTAAAAATTCAGATCCATAAAAGGGAAAAAGATCAAAAAGAACCTCATACCAAATGGCACACTGTCCACTCATAAAAGAAATTTTTTTGGGATGAGAAGATTACTCACCCTGTGCAGTAATTGAGGTTCTTCAAAATGCATCCCCCTAGGTGTCCCTCCAATGTAGGAGTAGGTGTAGCAGCTAGGGTGATCAGACAGCAAATGTGGAAAATTGGGACGGGGGTGGGGGGGGTTGTAATAGGAGCCTATATAAGAAAAAGACCCAAAAACCAGGACTGTCCCTATAAAATCGGGACATCTGGTCACCCTAGTGGCAGCACCCCCTGCATCTAGGACAGGAGATCAGCAGCAGCACCCAGACTGCACATGTGCACCTCTCCCTTCTTGTGCTCTAAGCAGGATGTATATATAACACTGAGATCCAACTGCCCTCCAGATCCTTCTCTGCCGCAGAGCCTATGTGTTGACTCTGAAGAAGAGGGGAGAAGAGTGGGTAATGGAGCACCAATAGGGCCACATATCTCAAAAGGACTTCAGTTACTGCACAGAGTGAGTAACCTTTTCTTCTTCAAGTGATGTCCCTATGGATGCTCCACTGTATGTACCTAAGAAGCAGTGCCCCTAATTGGAAGGCAGGGGCTTTGAAGCAGCATTTACTGCAGATGTTAGGACAGTATATCCTAGGAAAGTGTCTGCTGTGGTGTCATGAGGAAAGGCGTAGTGATGGGCAAAAGTGTCTGTGGATGCCCACGTAGCCACTTTGCAAATGTCAGCAATGTGAACATTACTGAGAAAGGCAACAGAGGTGGAAAGCGAGCCAGTGGAATGTGCTCTAATTGCAGCAGGAGGTTGATTGTGTAGTTGGTAGGACAGCTGTATACACTGCAAGATCCACTTGGAAAGGTATTGTTAGGAGATGGCTGTGTCCCTGAATCTTTCAGTCCATGAAAGGAATAAACGTGGTGATTTTCACAAAGGCTTAGTCTTGTCCAGGCAGAAAGCTAATGGCATAGAAGGCAAAGAGTAGTGATGCATCCCATGTGATGAGGAATGTATCTCCTAGAGATACATGTCCCAGTCCCGCTCTCGAGCAGAATTGAGGACACTGGGCATTCTGTGGTATGTCAAAAAGACCTATGGTGGGGAATCCCCAGCAGTTGAAAATAAGCTGAAGGATTCATGTATCCAGTTCCCACTCTTGGTCGTGAGAGAATCTCATGCTCCATGAGTCCGCAGTGGTGACAGTGCTGGCAGCGGTAGCAGAAGCTGGAAGCCCCGGGCCCTTTAAATTGCTGCCGGAGGCCCATGAGAGTGGTACCAGCAGCTGGGAGTTCAGTGGCTCTGGCAGCAATTTAAAGGGACAGGGGCTCCAGCTGCTGCCGGGAGCTCCGGGCTCTTTTAAATTGCCAGGCCCAGGGAAGCTGCCCCTTTCAGCCCCCCTCATCAGCGGCCCTGCTAGTACGGTTGGCTGTATACTGGCTCTTATCAATATGCCATACCAGACCAGCTTACTTTCACCTCTGGCTCTAGCAAGTTGATGTGTAGGGTGGATTCAAATAAGGACCATCTGCCCTGTGTTGTATGATTGTGAAGGTATGCTCTCCAACTGATTAGAGATGCATTGGTTGTTAGAATCATGGTCAGCACTGGTTGGAGGAAAGGAACCCTGACACAGATGTTCTTGGGATGTGTCCACTGGAGTACTGAGTCCTTGATGCTCATCAGCATGGATAAAAGTTTGTGTAGGCAGCAACTACTGTAAGAATTCTGGTGACGACATACAGGGCCATCAACAGTCCAAAAGGCATTACCTTGTACTGATGGGGGGGGGGGGCGGTCATGGTGAATCGGAGAAACTGTCTGAAGGCAGAATGTACTGTGATATGGAAAAATAAAAGTCTTGGAGGTCAAGGGCAGAGAACCAGCCCTCGTGTTCCAGTCCTGGGATAATGGTGGAGGGGGGTAATCATCTTGAAGCGCTGCAGTTTGACAAACTTGTTTAGGTTTCAAAGATCCAGGATCCACCGCCAGCCACTGGATTTCTTCTGGACCAGGTAATAATGGGAGCAGAAACCCTGTCCCCTGTGTTGGAAAGAGACCAGCTCTATGGATCCCAGTTGCAGAAGACTATTTATTTCTTCTCAAAGAAGGGGTCCATAAAAGGGGTCCCTAAAGAGAGATGGGGAAGGAGGGTGGCAGGGTGGGATAGATAGGAAAGGGATGAGTATCCTTCCCCGACAATCTCTAGAACTCACTTGTCCGAGGTGGTTAGGCTCTATGATGGAAAGAGCAGAGCTAAGCATTCGCCAAACTAATGGGATGTTTAAGATGGTTGGCATGACTGGCACAGGGCGATGCTTCTTGGGGGCCTCAACCACACCTTCAAATTTGTTGCTTGGCTGGAGGCTTTTGTTGTTGACGCTGAGTGTCATACTTCTGCAGGGGAGTGTACTGCGCTGGTTGGGATTGCAGGGGAAGATGATACTTTCCCTGACATCTCTTCAACGCAAGCGTGTAAATGTTAAGAGAGCAGAGAGTAGCTAGGGAGTCTTTAAGGGAGTAATCCGTATGCGCCGCAAATAATTTGGGGCCCTCAAAGGGAAAGTCTTCCACTGTGGTTTGTACCTCCTTAGGAAAGCCTGAGAGGTGTAGCCATGATGCCTGCCTCAGGACTACAGCAGTTGCGATGGAGCAGGTGGTGGTATCCATAGAGTCTGAAGAAGCTTATAGGGCTATACGAGCCAGGAGGTGTCCCTCAGACATAAGTGCCTGGCATTGTTCTTTCTTGGCTTCAGGCAGGTCTTGGCAGAGTTCCCCTATCTTGGAGCAGCTGAGGTAGTTGTACTTGGCCATAAGAGCTTCGTAATTCAATATATGAAATTGAAGCATGGCAGATGAATAAGCCTTGCGTCCGAATAGATCTAATCACTTCGGGTCTCTGTCCTGATGGATCGATCAAGGTTGACATTGCTGTCTTTTCTTACACCGCATTAACTACTAGGGAATTAGGAGTGGGATGTGATAAATGAAATTCCATCTCTTTTGTGGGAACATAATATTTTTTGTCTGCCATCTGTAGTTCAGAAGGGTGGACACTAGAGTCTGCTAGAGCACTTTCATGGGATCGAGTGTGTGTGTCTGATAGGGCAATTTTTGCAGAAGATGATGCGTGCAGAATATTGAGTAGTGTGGTTTATGTTGCTGATCTTTCACTTCTTCCAAAGAAATCTAGAGGGAGACTGCAAACCTGCGACATAATTCTTGAAAGTGCCTGAAGTCATCAGCAACAGAAGAAGATGGGGGCTTGACAGCCTCATCAGGGGAACAAGAGAAATGTTGTCCTGGTGGAGCTTCATCCTCCTCTTCTTCCTCCTTGTCCATTATCAGGAGAGGTTCAGTCTCTGGTGGTGAGAGACTAATGGAAAAGGCAAAGGTGCAGGTCTCTGGCTCTGCACCATGGAAGGCTTCCCAAATTGTGCCCCATACATGGCCCAAGGATCCCAACATGGCCAATGAGTTGGGGAGCAGAACGTGGGATTGCATCCACAGTGGTCCATACCAGGGTTGTGCATAATGAAGGTATCTAGATGAAGTTGTTTGCTTTTGCCTGGAATAAGAAGGCACGATGGAGCCCTCTTCCTCCTTGTCACTGGGGAAGGGAGATACTGTCCTCAGGGGAGAAAGGGAGCAGTGTCGTGAGTCTGGAGAGGAGTGTGGAAGGCAGGGGAGGTTGTGTCTCCTGAAGTTGGTGTTTTTACTGAAGCAATGTCACATGAGCTGCAGCCAAGTAAAAATGACAACTGCTGTAAGGCTGAAATGAGGAGACATTTTTAATAGCTTGGCTTCAATGTAGGTAGCACAGGCATCCTGCATGTAGTAGTCAAAGCTGAGCTGGCAGAAATCAGCAGGAGTCTTGGACTGTGTTAAAACAAGCAGCGCCAAAACAGATTCCTAGTCCTCAAAACACAGGGACTTGACTCTCACTTCTGCTTCCAGGATAAGTTACAGCAGTTGATTACATCAAAGCTTCAACAGAAAAAATGCCAAGAACTATAGGGTTTTTTTGAGCAGGGACCTAGTCCTTTAGTTACAACGTAAAGCACACACCAGGCTTTGGAGTGCTATAATAATTAGAAAAAGATTAACTAAATAGGTACTTCCGTAAAAGATCAACTAGAAAATGAGAAGGTAAAGGAGTGGAGGTCTGATTATAAACCAAAGTAGAGTTGAGCAGCAATCACTCACAGGACCCCAGTCATAACTCCTTCAGGGAGCTTCCTGCCTGACCGTCACAAAAGACGTGGAAGGTGGAGGCAGTTAGTAACGTGCAACTGATCAGGAAAGTGCAAGTGCAGTCCTTGTGATCTGATCTCCACTACACAGAGGACCATGGAGGTCTAGGAAAAGAGAAGTCCTGGGGTCTGTCTCTTGGATCAGAAAGGCAAGAGCTTCCACCCTGAATGGATTCTTGAGCGCTCCTCTCAGTCCAGATCAGACTCAGCCCTCTCACTTCCCTAGGCTTCAGAGCCTGAGCTCCAACTTCAAAGTGTTATCTAAGCTATTTTTAGATTGTCAGCGTGAACTCTGCTAGCTTGAGTCTGTTGACCAGGGCTGGAAGGCTTGCTGCCACAAGTTGTATACCCATACCTTCAGAGGATAGATAGGGAGGGAGAGGTGGTGGGGGACTTTTTACCGGACCCTGGGCCTTTTTTTTTTTTTTAAATTACCACAAAGGATCAGGAGCAGAAATTAAAGCCTCTATTCTGACTGAATGGATGATTGTCCCAAGGGAAAGAGCTTTTGTGATACTGTTCAGGATAATGTTTCTTTTCATTAGGTCTTGAGAGGGGAAACCAGGAAAGGCAGTGAATTGGGATTTTTTAAATCTTTGAAGAAGCCCTTGTTTGAAATGGTAGTGGCTCAGGTTTTAAAGATGTTCTTGAGACTCTTAGGGAAGATGATCTTGAGTCAGAACGATTTGTCTATGGAGAAGATCTATCTGAGACAGTCCCTTGGGGTGGGATAGGAGAATGTCCTAACCCCAGTGGGATGAAAGTAAGACTGATTTCCAGGATGACTGGAAATTCCAACTGTGGCAAAGTGAATGAAGCTGCCCAAGCATTTCTAGATAGATTTAGTTAGATTTAAGCACTGATCTATCTTTCAAAAACATTTTTACAGACTCAAAATAATTCACCTTCAAAAGGGAGCCTGAAGATGGTTTCGTTTGGAAGAGGTGAACCAAAACCTGCAGTCACACATTTACTTGTGCTAGGGTGTTAAGGAAGACAGACCTGCCAGAGAACTGATGTTGTAAGAACTGCAGATACAGCCTGATATCCTCCTGACAGAAGGAAGCTTTTTCTTAACATCACTCTTTCCAGTTGCAATCAGATTTTTTTTTGAGAGTATACAAAGGAGTGATTGACTGATAGGGCGATATGAGTTGACAACAAATGCTACTTCAGCATATAAAGTAATGGAGGCGTATTCAAGGCTTCCCTTAAAAACTCTTTCAATCTTGCAGTCCACAAAGTATTGTGAGCATACTGCTTTATCTAATGGGGATGAGATCTTGGGTAAAATTTTCAAAGGAGCCGACATAATTTAGAATTCTAAATCCCACTGCCTCTCAATGGGCTTAGGCTCCTAAATTATTTAGGTGCTTTTGAAAAAAAATTTACAGTTTAGCATAAGAGCCAGTCAAAGCTGAAGTTCAAGAAGGGTTAATCAATTCTGAGGACATGAGCAAGAGATTCCCATGAAAGGGGAAAATGTCAATGGAAGGGAATAAATTAAAAAAAATGGACTTTGTAAAAGTGACACCTTATAAAGAAAGCAAAAAACTTTTAAAATGAATTTGTGCTGGCTATGTCACTAAAAGTGAAGTTCCCTGCTTCTATAAGGCAAAGAGACAGTCACCAGAAAAACAGAAAAAACATCTCGTGTAAGTTACTTGAGCGCTGTAAAAAGAGTTACATTGGATCCAGAATTTCTTCTCCAACACTGTTACCACAATAAGCACCTCAAGATGACACTGTGAAACCCTGACTTCTTGAAGGAGTCTCTTTGATCAAACTGAATCGAGAATCTCACCAAAACAGACAATAGGAAGAGTTTTACAGAAATAGATAATGAAAGATGTTATGTGTCTTAAATGCTTGATCTCTTTGGAAGGTATCTCATGAAGAGGTGATCGAGAGGAGTTGGAACACATTTTACAACCATCAGGCTTAACATGGTCCTTTCAGTCAGCAGGGAACTAATTCTACTATGTTAGGTTTAGCCTTCCCAGTAAGATTGTATTTTCCCAGGATCTTAGATAACCAGTGTGTCCAAACTTAAAACTTAATACTGTTCAGAAAAATGTATTTTCACTGGCCAGTTATGCTGCTGGCATCAGGAGGGGTGGGGGGAGAAGGGGCAGGACACACGACGACTGACATTGAGTTTCACTTCAAATACTAAAAAAAATGCCAGAGTAATCAATTTATACACATAGACTTCCGCAAATGGAGTTTTACTGTTAGTCAATCCTCACATGAATATTCAGGATTACCATTTACTGAAAGCAAAAATGATTAGATGAAGAACTGTAACAGTGCAGCATTAGCAAAATCAAAAGAACAGATTTTGGTAAACAAATTATACACACTTTTCCCAGTTAGGAACTCAAAGCACACGAAGACTATGTTCCCCAGCTCACCCAACTTCCCCAGATTACATATTTGTCATGAGCTGGAGACCATGACCTTCCCAAGATGAAAGAAAGCCAAGATGCTCAAAGTCTTATTAAAACATGAAATTAGTTACCTTTCAAAGTTTCCAGTAAGTTTTTGGCCACAAACCAACAGATGGCTTCAAAGAAAGGGAATTTGAAAAGATCTGGGGTTTTTAGCCTTTTCTCCATTTCATAACACCTAAACAAATAATTTAGAAAGATTACTATATGGGTACATCTTAGAATTAATCAATGCAATATCCAACTCATACAATGGTCAGAAAAATAAAACCAACGGGCCACGATAAACAAAACAAATCAAGTTCCACATAGCCAAACTCCAATAAAACCACATTCAGACAAGACTGAACTCCGATCTTATCTGATCTCTTACTATCAAGTTTAACTGCTGCACTTGCAAAAATAAAGTTGGACTTCATAAAACTAGGATACAAACCCAATGCATAATCTTTTAAAGATGGAATTTAATTGGGATTCCACTGTAATAAATAAAATAGTACGTTTAGAAGATAGTTCCACATCTTGGACAACAATTAATATAGCTGTCCTGACAGCAATCCTGACTGAAGAATGCTCCTTCCATCTCAGAATTTCATACCTGAGCGTGACCAGTTTTAGCATCTCTCTTTTTTGTACTAATCTCCAAAGTAGAGCTTGTTTGATTTTAGGATGAAATTAAATGTGTGCAGAGCATTCATTGGAGACTATGTTGTTCTTGTTGAAGTGAAATAGATCAAAAGTCTGCTTCTGGCACAAACTAAGAAAGTCAGCAGTGTCCATTACCAGACCCTGTCTCCATTTAATCCCATTTAACAAGTATGATGAAAACTATCTATTAAATAGAAGGATGTCCTGCTTGTGGAAGAAAAGGTACAGCCAGAACAGACAGATGACACTAACCTGAGCTGCATGCCAATATTGAGGTTGTGCAAAAAGTTTCCTCCAAAAGCCATACAGTCCTGAGATGTGAGCACAGCATGAATCCAGCCTGAATTGACAAAAATAAACATGAAACTTAATATGTATCTACACTACAAAATGTTGTACCTGGGTTTGGGCACAAAAATATCAGTTGCGTGTGTATACAAGGCCAGAGAGTGACAATTTGCATTTCAGCAAAATACAAGTTAACAGGACATTATCAATCTGAAATCTAGGTTTGTTTGTGTTTTTGGTTTTTTTAAAGTTAATAGTAGTTACAGAAGTTACTCCAATCCAAGGTCTTTGTGGTTTTAAAACCACATTCCTATTTAAAAAAACAACATTTTCTCTCTCTCTCCATTTGCTATGTGAAAAACCCACAAACCCCAGGAAATTGACTTTCATGAAACAGACTATATACAAAGTAATCAAAATAAAAAGAAATAATAATTTCTTGCTAATCTTTCAGTTCATTGTAATCTTAGGTGTTACTTGTAACAAAACAAAATACTTTTGTCTGAATGTTTTATCTAAAAAGTAATTATAGCTCTATTTAAGTATTCAGAAAAGAATTAGAAGGTATTTCCACTACTTATCCTAAACCATAGCCATTATATAATAGCCCAATGAAACTATGATCAAATTAAAACCAAGACTAATAATCACTCTTACACTACTAATTTGTCATGTAATTGAAAGATTGTTCTCATAACACCACAATTTAATATGATGAGCACAGAGACATACAATATTATTGTCCTACCTAGCTACTACTGAAGCTCAAATAACTTCAAATATGCACACAAAAGTATATATCTATTGGCTTCTTATCTAAAAGTGGATGTAGTTTAAGTTTGCCTTCAATAGCTTTAATTCAGATAAATAGCATATACTCATTTTCCTCTTCCCAAATCATTCAACTCTACAGATGTATATTACTGGTAGAATCAATTCAGCAAAGTTCAGTCAACTATTCCCAGACCTGCTGCTAAATATTAGGCAAACCATTTAATCTCTCCAAGTACTTATCTGTGAGCAACTTCTAATTTCAGACTTTGAAGTTCATATTTGTTATTTGCTCCTTGTGCAAGAATGGCTTTTTGAACTATGTTTAAGTGATGACCTAGAGCATAGCCATTAAACGCTATTTGTCCGAATGCAAGATTAAATTTGAATTGAAAGTCCATTTGTGAACATATTTTGGAGGCCACCTAACAATCAGAGGAAATGTACATTTGCACCTGGACAGAGGGATAGAAATGGCCAAACTGTTGCATGTCCTTAGAAATATTAGAAGTGACTGGATGCCACATAAGAGGAAACACATTTTAAATGTTTTGCTGTAGAAATAGCTGACAAATCTCTATCCATGCTGGAAAGTTATCAAACTCTAATCTTGTCTTTTTCTCCTTAAACATTACTACTATGAATCAAGTAACAAAAACCCAAGTCAATTTCTTAAGAAACTTTCCAACTAGTTAAACATTTTAAAGGACTGATATTTTGCTCTGTTTGGGTATTCATTCCAAGTATTTTTAAGACAGACAGACAGACTTCCTCAAACTTAAGGATATTTCTAAAAATGATAATTTAATGCATAACTTTTGATATCCTGAATCTGCTGGTGATACAATGTAAGTATACAAACTGCTGGGAGGTGGGGGGTGTGGAGGAGGTAAAAATCTTACCTGTAGGAACAAATAAGGTATGTCCTTGTTTCACCACACATTTATAACATTTGTCTACCTTATCCCCAAAATACACTTCACTCTGGGTGACAGAGGAACTCCAAGATTCATAGAGAGCCAGATTTTCATCAGTAGGTTTGATCAAGTAGAAAATCTTCTCACCCTGTACACAAAAAATATCCCATATGAGGTATGGTACAATTTTGGAATCGTTTACAAAAACAGTATTATTGTTAGGCAAGCCCTGTAAACTAATAGTAATATCCTGTACTTCCATGCGAGTGCCCTAGGTTTTCCAAACCTCTATGTCACTCTGGTCTACCAGAAGCTAACTGTGTAGTACATTCCACCCGTTTGGGGTTTGGGGACAAGGAAAGTGCCACATTAAGGAACAATTTATTAGTTCTGGTGGAAGTTGTGTCCAGTCATCCTCAGCTACATGGCTGCTGCAATTCAGAAAGCAGTGTGAGCTAATGTTTGAGGAAGTTCAGTTTGTCATTTCATTCATTTTCTCCTATAAAATGCTCAGGATAGCATCCACCTATCTGCTAGAAAGTGCAGAGATTGGTATTTTCATCTAGGGAGTCAACTTGTACAGAGGACTGAACAACAGTGCAGTCAGTAATCCTCCTCCGTCCCCTTCTCAAACTAACAATTTCATTCAAAATACATGAGGAAATTCCTGAACACAGGTTTCTTTTGTGGCAAGATGTACACAGGACAAAATCATTTTCAAGCATTCAGGAAGCAAGGACCTTCTTACCCACAGAACATGGTACCAGACTGATGTGCCCCCAAAATCAATATGAAAATCAGTGTAGCTGTCCTGAACTCCCATCAAGCAATATTTCTGAACAAAAGGCTTGGGGAAGACAGAGTCATCTGGCCAGTAGTTTTCCACCCACGAAAGCTTTGTGGCAATGTCAGGGACTTCCACCAATTCAGACATCCTTAAAAAGTAAGTAAATGATGGGTAAGTACAAGTAATGATGAGAGATCTTTAAATGTTTACCTTTCCTAAATCTCTATCAAATTGTAAAAATGTTTACTTCTATATGATTCCATACTGTCCCCAAATCCCAACACAAAATAGTCTACCAGAGACCATTTCATTTGTTTTAGAGTACTATTTACTTATACATTTACTCTTTGTTTTTAGCAAAATCTACTTTCTGCTTCAAAGGAGTCAAAGTCAAGTTGTCTCAAAGTCATTTACTCACTTTGTGTCTGAAAATTCCAGACTGATCACATTTAATACTTTTGGTCGATCAGGATTCATGAAATACTTAATATAATTATGAAGCTTCATTTTACTGTCTGCCTGTCTTGCCACATCAATTACATCTATCACTTTGTCGCCACCTGTAAAAATAAGAAAATTAACATTTTAACAAGACATATGTTTAATATTTTCTGCAAGATATAACAATCCATTTGTACACAAATGAAATCCACTACCCCACCCACCCCAAAACAAAGAGGGTCAAGAGTAAACCAAGATCTTATCTAGATATAATTTGTTACTGTTTATTTAAGAATATAACTGAACCTAAAAATAAAGTAAGTCACCACTTCTGTGGTTAACCAAAAGAAAACAGAGGAACCTAACATGACTAGCTGGTTCATATGCTTGGTTTTGCGGCTTCTGTCACCGAAACGGAGAGAGGGTAGGAGGAAATTATCAAGAATACATTTATTTGTATATATTTCTATAGCAGTCATCACCACAGTATCCGAGCACTTAACTCAATGTCTACTACCAATTTTCTACAAGCAATAAGGAAGCTTATAACCCTGATCCAGCAAAGGTTTAAGCATATGAATAATTAAGCATGGAGTAATCCCACTGGACTTCTTGCATGCTTAAAGATATGCACATGCTTAATTCTCTGCAGGATTTGGTCCTATGTCTATGGATTTTCTTCTGAGTATTTGTAGTGATATCTTGTGGACCATTAGAGGGGACGTTGTACTTCTTATCTCTGACAAGTGGGTGGTACCGTTGCAGGGAGCCTGTCAGATTATCTTGGCTGGATCTATGAATGCCTCATTTATGGGGAGTGCAATCTTCAATGAGGTTGATGTTTGTAAAATGTCCAACAGTTTGTGTTGAGACTCTGCAACCTCTTCCAAGGGTATCTTGAGTGAGTAAGCAATCCTTTTAAATCACTCCTGGAATTGTCTAAAGTCATTAGCTACTGTGGGTGGAGGAGGCACGACGGCTTCATCCAGAGAGGATGAAGAGATATTGGTTGGTAGGGTGACTTCCTGATCAAAAAAGTCTCCTCAGAGGGGTCCACCTGCCGAGGATGGAGAGCATCTCAGTCTCTCCCTGTGAGAGCTAGAAGTCCTAACACAGTGTTGCCTGTATGCAGCCCATGGATCCCAATAAGGCCACTGCAGTAGGAATGGTATTAGTGGTGGCATTCACGGATGTCCATACCACCAATGGGTGTTAATCCTGGGGTGATATGTGGGTCGCTCCTGTGGACGAGGTCTGGTGGTTGCCTGAATGGATGAGAAGTAAATGTCCCCTTCCTCCTTCTCCTCCTCCTCACTGGAGAAAGGAGGGGCCTATCTGGATGGGGCTGTAGATTGGAACTGTATCAAGAATGCTGGAGTAATATCAGGACCAAGACGGGGAGATTCCAGTGTTGCAGAAATTGGAAGGTCCTTGTGGAAAAGAAATTGTTGAGGTACCACAAGCATTGGAACCAAGGAGGACGTTTTTGTTGGTGCTGCTGAAGTTGTAGCGGTTGTCGGTACTGATGTGGCTGTGCTATGCACTAGGTGACTGGTACATCAGGCAGCAGACTACAGCAATGCTAAGCTGCCCAATGCCATACATTTAAGTGCTCCATCAGTACCATGGAGGAGGAGGTAAACTTATCTTTGATCACCCTCTTAGGGTCTTTGGCTTTCATGGTACCAGAAGTATTGGAGGATCCTGCCCACTTGGAGGGGCTCAGCAGCACTGTGGTTGGTACTAAGATTGTTGAATGAGCCAGGTTTTTTTTTCCTTTTTAGCTGGTTCCCTGGTAGGGGAGGTTGTTGCCTGCTTTTTGTCCATCTTTTTAGAGGACTTCCTTTTTGAAGGTGGTGGGGAATGTCTGCCGGAGGCTGTCACTGGGATTGGCGAAGACTGGTGTCCTGGGTGCAAAGAGGTCTGGGGGTCAGAAGCCAGGTGCAGTGACTTTTCCATCAGGATAAGTTTCAACTTAAATCCCCTGATTTTCTGGTGCAAGCCTTGAGGTTGTGGTAATGGGGGCACTTCTGAGGTACATGTATCTTGCCCAGACATCAGACACACTGACAATGCCCATCACTGACCCGGATTGCCTCCCAGTAAGAAAGGCATTGTTTAAATCCCAGGGATCTGGGCATGCCCCTGTCAGTAGCCTTCCCCCAGGTGAAGAAGGTTAAAGGTACACTAAGGATGAAAGAAAATAAACGATGAGAGAGGAGGGTAGCTATAGTTAATTAACTCTACTCAAACTATATAAACACTAACTCTCAGAGGTAAACGTGAAGCAAACAAAGAGGCACTATCATGGACAGGTCAAGGACAGATGAAAAGAAACAGGGTGGTTTGTTCGCATAGCGCTATGTAGCCGCCAGTAGTGGCACAAGACAAGGAAGAGCACGTGTGACCCAAATGGGCACTGCCACTGAAATTCTCCAATCACAGGTGCAGACACACACATTCACCTAAAGTGGAGCACACACAGGGACACTCCTTGAAAAAGAACCAGGGAAACTGATGTGCCAAACTGAGTGTGTGGAAGTGTGTGTGTGGGATGGAGGGTTAGCCCTGGCATAGCCAGACTTCCAAAATAAAGTCACAGAATTGTTGAAATGCCAGCTATTCTTCCAAGCAACCATGAGCAATCAATAAGGGGACTGAGTAATCAGTATATGGTCAGGTCGTTCACGATACTGCACAGTGTATTCTAGTGGAGTCTTAAAATACTGATAGGCACAAAAGTCCTGTTTGTAGTGCATTTCAATATGCTACCAAAAGAACACAAGAGATGATAGAAGGCACACAGAAAACTCTTAGCTGTAATATATTATGCAGCACGTTCCACACTGCAGCTGGCTCAGTCTCACTGTCCCATTGAAATATATATTCAGGTGGTCCTGAGGTGGTTAGAGACTGCCCAGCAAGCCTGACGGAAAACTAAATGCTCCTGCTGAAGCTATGGTGCTCCCTGAACTTCTCCCCTACTCCTCCAAGGAGCAGAAAAAAAAACTTATAAGGGAAGGATCAGATAAACTGTTGGCTCCTCAGGGTATGGCTACACTTACATTTTTGCAACGCTGGTAGTTACAGCTGTGGTCGTACAGCTGTGTAGGGCCAGCGCTGCAGTGTGTCCACACTGACAGCGACCAGCGCTGCAGTGTGTCCACATTTGCAGCATTTGCAGCGCTGTTGTGAGTGGTGCATTGTGGGCAGCTATCCCACAGAGCACCTCGTCCCATTTTGGCGCTGTGGGTTGTGGGAAGGGGACGGAAGGGTGCGGGTCATTCCGCTTCCTGTTCCAACGACCTGTGGTGCATCGCTTCCCTTTTCAGCCGTTTGGTGCCATTGTGAGTCTGCCGCGTGATTTCAGTAAGAAATGGAGCCCGAGCTGCTGAGGACTTTGCTGATGAATGTTGCCAGCACATCACGTCTGGCAGTTGAGCTATTCCTTATGCTCCAAAGTGACAGTGAGGAGAGCTCAGATGATGAAATAGATTCGGCTGACGCGCCTGACACTAAATTGCTTGTGGCAGTAACGGACGTGCTCAGCACCGTGGAACGCCGCCTTTGGGCTCGGGAAACAAGCACTGAGTGGTGGGATCACATCGTCATGCAAGTCTGGGATGACGATCAGTGGCTGCAGAACTTTAGGATGAGAAAAGCCACTTTCATGGGACTGTGTGCTGAGCTCGCCCCAACCCTGCAGCGCAAGGACACGAGACTGAGAGCTGCCCTGTCAGTGGAGAAGCGGGTGGCTATTGCAGTCTGGAAGCTGGCAACTCCAGACAGCTACCGATCGGTCGCAAACCAGTTTGGAGTGGGAAAGTCGACCGTTGGAATAGTGGTGATGCAAGTTTGCAGGGCCATTAATCGCATCCTGTTCAGACGAACCGTGACTCTGGGGAATGTGCAGGACATTGTGGATGGCTTTGCCCAAATGGGTTTCCCTAACTGTGGAGGGGCAATAGATGGGACGCATATTCCTATTCTGGCACCACCCCACCTGGCATCCGAGTACATTAATCGGAAGGGGTATTTCTCAATGGTTCTCCAGGCGCTTGTGGATCACCGTGGGCGTTTCACTGACATTTACACAGGATGGCCTGGAAAGGTGCATGATGCACGCATCTTTCGGAACAGTGGCCTGTTCAGGAAGCTGCAGGCAGGGACTTTTTTCCCAGACCGTAAGATCACAGTTGGGGATGTCGAAATGCCCATTGTGATCCTTGGAGACCCCGCTTACCCGTTAATGCCTTGGCTCATGAAACTGTATACAGGGAAGCTTGACAGGAGCAAGGACCGGTTCAACTACAGGCTGAGCCGGTGCAGAATGACTGTGGAGTGTGCTTTTGGCCGTTTGAAGGGGAGATGGAGAAGTCTCTACGGGAAGCTACACGTGTTGGAAAGCAGCATCCCAGCGATTATAACCGCGTGCTGTATCCTCCATAATATTTGTGAAGGGAAGGGTGAAACCTTCAGTGACGAATGGGCCTCCGAGGTTCAACGCCTGGAGGCTGAATTTGCCCAGCCAGAGAGCAGGGCTAATAGAGAGGCCCAGCACAGTGCTTCAAGGATAAGGGATGCCTTAAAGGAGCACTTTGAGGCTGAAAGCCAACAGTAATGTTGGGTGCCTTCCACTGCAGTTAAGAGCATTGCTCACAGCAGTTACTTGCAGTGGTTTCATTGATTTGCAGTTCCTATTTTTTACTTGTAGTAGATGTTACAGTTTCTGTAATAATAAACAGTGAATAAAAAGACAAGAAATCCTTTATTAAAAATACAATACATAAAACAGGAAGGGGGGTACGGTGATTAGCATTACACTCACAGGTTTGAATATGTTCTTCCTTGAGGGCTCTGCACTGCCTGCTGCTGCACTTGGGGCACTGCCTGCTCTGCACTTGGGGCACTGCCTGCTGCTGCACTTGGGGATTAAAATGCTGCATGGTGATGGGTGTTGAGTGCATTGGGTAACGGTCGTAGTTATCAGGGCTGTGAGGTGAACGTACTGGTGTTGGGGGCAGTTGGTGGTGGTAAGCACCAGGATGCTGGAGAAGGGTGTTTTGAGGAAACATTGGGGCACAATGTGCTGAGTTTTGGGATGGACTGAGGCATCCACGGTAGTGGTCTGCCTGCATGTCTACCATTGTCTGAACACATCTTGAACACGGGGCTCGTGGGGGGGGGGGGGTCAGGCTGGGTCCCTGTCTGGCTTTTTCAGTACCTGCTGGCCAGGGGGGTTAAGGCAGACCAGGTGCTGGGGAAAAAAATCACAGAGAAAATTCACCCAGTCCCCCAGGAGCAGAGCAGCCAGTGGCCACTGATCACAGAAAAGCGTAGGACAGGGCTGGTTAGCACCCACCAGGGACACTCAGCAAAGTGCATTGGGGGTGGGGGGGCAGAGCCCAGGGGCCTTCCCCCGAGTCCCAGGAGACTGACCCCTTCCAGCTGCCCCCGGCTTTGTCTCTTTCCCGGGCCAGCAGGGCACCTGGTCTGTTCTCCAGCACGTCTGGCTGATCCTTGCAGTGCAGGGGGCCCGTCAGTTACCACCCTTGCCGGCTACAGGGTGTCGGCCGTTCTCTGCAGACCGTCGGCCATCACCCCTGCCCTCTAGGGGTCGCTGCACCTTATCCTGCATCACCTAGCTATCGAGTCGCACAGAGGGGAAACTGAGGCACACACCATCTTCAGAGACAACGTTGAGAACATTCCCACTTCGTCCTGGGAGTGATGCCTCCCCCAGGGGCGGGAATGCAAGACACTGGGTGTTTGCTGGGCACTGGGAGCACTGAGGACTCTGCCCACCGGAGCCTCAACCCCCAGCCCTGCTGCAGCCCCCCTGGCAGCTCCGGCTGTGGGTTGCCCAGCTGAGAAAAGAGGGGACTGTCAGCCGCCCAAGCACCGGGCAAGCCCTAGCGTGGGGAGACACCCCCGAACCCAACTGGGATGGAGACACAGGCCTGGTGCGTGCTCCCAGCTCTGGGGGTGGGGGGCTGCAGCGCGTCAGCCCCCTTAGGGTCACACTGGCTTGTTGGGGGGAGCCCCCCGGCCTCCTCGGCTGCTGGGAGTGAACCTCAGAGCCGCCGGCCCCCTGCAACGAGTCCAGCTGGACGGGGCACCTGGGGGAGACTTGAGTGACCCAGCCAGCGCTCTGAGGACACCCTGGGGTGTCACGGAGCAGAAAGTTACAGCCTGGTCCCTCGGGGTCACTTCAGAGCCCAGAGCTCGCTCGGACCCCCACTTGAGCCCCAGTCCGGAGCTGCGGCAAGCCCCGCTCTCCCGGCTCTCCCGGCCGGAGCTGCAGCAAGCCCCGCTCTCCCGGCCGGAGCTCCGGCAAGCCCCGCTCTCCCCGCTCTCCCTGCTGGAGCGTGGCAAACCCCGCTCTCCGCGCCGGAGCACCGGCAAGCCCCGCTCTCCCGGCCGGAGCTCCGGCAAGCCCTGCTCTCCCCGCTCTCCCGGCTGGAGCTCCGGCAAGCCCCACTCTCCCCGCTCTCCCGGCCGGAGCGCGGCAAACCCCGCTCTCCCCGCTCTCCCGGACGGAGCTCCGGCAAGCCCCGCTCTCCCTCCTCTCCAGGCTCTGAGCCCAGGGCAGTGGAGTGCTAAGCCTGACCAGAGAGGCTGAAAAGGAATGCTGGGATAAGTCCTAATACCCTGGAGGCCAAGAAAAACGCTGGTGAGTGTCCACACCTGATGACCAGCGCTGCATCACCAGCGCTGGTCTCGCTACACCGGAAGCAGACCCAGGTGTACAGCCAGCGCTGCAAACAGGGAGTTGCAGCGCTGGCTGAGCTTTGTAAGTGTGGACACCGAGTAAGCTGCAGCGCTGTAACCCCCTCACCAGCGCTGCAACTTGTAAGTGTAGCCAAGGCCTCAGTCTACAGATATAAGAGAGGTGAAGAGGGAGGAAACTGATCTGACCCTGAGCTTTCAGTCTCCTCCTGTTCCCTCATCCACCAACTGTGAATATTTCTGCCCTGCAGCTTCCTCCCTCCCTCCTCACCTATCTGAAATCTACTGTCTGCTCCTCTCTTTCCCTCTCAGGCTGCTCTGCTCCTTGGACGGGAAGGGGCAGAGAGCAGCAGAGGGTTCCAGAGATGAAGCAGCTGGGAGTCACTGGACTCAAGTTGCAGCTATAACATCCATGTATTAACAGTGTAGGTGGGGAGATTGCATTTTGGGGCAGCTTGGAAGGTAGCATCCCTCTCTCCCTAAGTTCACCCCCACAGCCACATAAGAAGCCCAGGTAAGGACCTTCTCCCCAATACCCCAGACATCCTAGGGACATCCTCACATATGCAAAAGCTTTGTTGTGCAATGCACCATCAGCAACAGATGATTGTTAAATGTAAAATCCTTTAAAAGACGTTCTCACTGTGCGACAAACCATTTTTAAAATTTGTAACAAAGCCCCCCATCCCCACCATTAGAGTACAGATTGCAAAACTAGCTTATCTGATTCACAGTGTAGGAAAACATCCTCAAAAACCATTACAATCTGTTGCTTATGGTGTGCTGCAGAACAAAACACAGCTGTTCAACATTTCAGTCATCACACATTTTGATGACAACTTGTGGCACAAGTTGTCATGTTGACAGCTACAGGCACACAATTCCCACATGCATACCATAAACAAAATCCAAATTGGTAGGTCTAATTTACCCTTGCCAACCTTCTGGTAAGAACTATTTAATTTAGATTAGGCATATAGTATCCTTTAACTGTTGTAACCGTGCAAATATTTATTGCATATAATTCACTCTACACTGAAGCATTCACACATATTCCAGGAAGTCCCTTACCTACATAGCGTTCCACATCCAAAACGGAGAAAGTAGGGGGAGGAAGTCTGAGCCCAAGACCATCTAATTTAGGAACCATAATAGGAACATCAAACCCATGTTTCTCCAGGTATCTTTGTGTCAGCTGGCTGCCATGCATTTTCAAAATGATTTCATCAGCACTAGGGGGAGGGGGAAGAAATCAAAATATTAGCATTGAAAAAACAGTAAACTTGTTTGAAAGAGAAATTAACAAAAGCTTTGTTAGGTTTCAAGTAAACATCTTATTGGAGTTACATAGCTAATATAAATCAAATTAAAATAAGTGGATATAATTGTATTAAATTAAGTACTCAAGGTAAAGGCAAGCCTGCTGATTACATTTAATGAAACTAAAAAACAAAAATTTATAAGCAAATCAAGGAAGTACATTTTTATATGTATAATTAATCTGGGGAACTCTGCCATAAAATGTCATTGAAGCCAAGAGTTTAGGAGGATTCAAAAAAAATCACTTATACAGATAAGGACAACATATTGATATATTAGAATAAAAAGCATTTTCTTTTAAAAGAGATATAAGTCATCATGCTTTAGAGAGTAAGTCAACCCTTAACTGCTGGAATAAAGAAGAAATTTCTTTTATGACCAAGTTATTACATAACTGTGCACCAGGGGATCTCCTTCACCTTCTTCTGAAGCATCTGGGACTAGATAAACCACTGTTCCGATGTTTGTGGTCTACATTAGAGAGAGAAAATGGGAAGTGATTTCTGAGTCTCTTGTTTCCTGGACCAGACGGGCTGAAAATGCTAAGGGGCAACCCATCTAACAATACTGGTTGGTAGTAATAGACTCCAGAGGAAATTACATCCACGTGTAGTAATTTGATTGATGGATGCTACAACAAGGTGCCTTGAAGGCAAATATATGAATATGAAACGCTGGATGAAAAAAATTAGATCTCAGACATGTAGGAAGATTTTTTGTGATAGCGGTGTTTTTGTGGAGGCACGTTAGGAAGACATTTTAGACATGATCAATACTCAAGGTTTTCCCCATTTTTATGATTTGACTTCTAAGCAAGTTTCCATACCTTGGGAATGAGCGAGCCTGCAGTTGTTTAACAAAAGTCCGTGTTCCAGCTTGGACTGGTTTGGAACCATCATCAAACTCTGTGTAGTCATGTCTGTGCCAGTTCCTCCTCTTCTTCACTAGATTTTTTTTGTTAAGGATTAAACTTAAAATTAGTCAGTGTTGATGGCATGGGTCAGACTGGCTGATGTTCCATCAGTGAACCAACCATGTTAATTAGACAGTCTATTTTTAATTCAGTTGACTTTATCTCTTGCATAAAACCAAGTCGTCTTGAAAATATTATGATGGTAATAACAAAATATTAATCCTTTGCATTTCTATAGCTCCTTCCATCTGGGAATCTCTAAGCAGTGTCTGAATAATGATTTAAGATTCAACATTCCTGTAATAAGGGAATAGAAACACTAACAGCCTGAAACTTGCCCAGAAAACTAAAACAGGAAGCCTACAGAAGAACCAGAAATAGAACTTGAGGTTTCCTAATGCTCAGTCCTACATTTTAACCACAAGCTCCATCCTACATCTTTAAGATGAGCTAAATTATTACTTAATATTTATATTACTATAGACCAATACATCCCAATAATCCTGAGCGGGGTTTCCAATATGCTAGCAGTTGTATAAACATATGAAAATCTAGTCTTTGGCTACTATTAAAATGACTTCTTTTTGGTTACTCCACCCTCACCCACTAATCGTATCCCTCACCCTATTGGTTTGCCCCATCCACTGTTTACATCTTGTCTTTTAGTTTGTAAGCTCTTTTGGGTAGGGACTGTTATTTATTATGTTTGTACAGTGCCTAGCACAAAGTGTCCCGACCTGATTGAAACATTTAAGTGCAACTGCAACATACAATCATCAAGCTCCAGGTGGATGATTTTATATTAATAAAAACAAAAGGATAAATAGGTGTTCCTTTATGGTTTTGGGCAACTGACTTTGGTTCTCTTCTATTAGCTACATGCTACATTCATACAAAGGCTTTAGACATCTAGAGCTAAACACAAATGTAAAACTAGAAGTCCTCATACAAATTGCTTTGCCAGTTGCACCATTACAAATCAGACACGTTAACTGAAAAAATTATACAAAGTCACAAAGGAATTATATGCAGTCTCTTATGTCCCTTTTTTTTGTTTTAAGAGAATTGAAACACTGACAAAATTTACTTAATCTTAAAAGCTTCCCCGTTTAACATAAAATGACTGAATATCACCTGTCCTCAAACCCATTTAATCCCTTCACGCATTACTCTTAATTGCTATCAACCACTTGGCACAGTAATTCAGACAGAATGGCTAGGGTTCTTTTAGAAGCAACAACCGTTCAACCATGAATTTGATGGCAAAGAATACCAACACTTTATTAGCACTTTCTACCAACACAATGAACACTGATTCTCTTGCACTCAGCTTCTATCATTTCAGTGGCTGCAAACCCCAAATAAATTCCCAACCAGGTGCCTCAGTAAAAAGGATCATATCACGTCAGCTTAGAATGAACTTCAGCCGAGTTTAGTCCTAGTTTCTCACTACCTTTTTATTGATCTGCAATGTACCAGTTACTGAGGGAAGTTGAACAAAAAACTTAAAACTCAGGCTATGCTTATTTTATTCTGATTAATTCTAAAATAAAAACTATGTCAAATTGTGATCAGTAGTATTTGATAGCTGCTAATAAAGACAGCTGCCCCCAAGATATATACTGAGATCAAGTGTGTAATGTAATAATTACTACTCTAGTATTGATCAGGAACTTGGTTACATCTGCTGAAAAGGAAAGAGCTCGTGTTACTAGCCTGCTAACTCAAATGGTGTCTCAAAAATTGAGACAAAAGCCTGGCTAACAAAATCTGACATCTAAACAGTTTTATTAATATGATATTATTGGATCCTTAATTCAAACCAAAATGAATTAACCAAATATTCCATAATTCCAAATATTAAATAAATTTAGGATGAGCTCTTGTATAAAGTTCATATTGCATCAAAGACTGCAATAAAACCTAGCAAGTCTGAACACACTATTTAAAAAAAAAAAAAAAAAAATCTGTCTTTACTTTATTTTAATAAGCTCTAGAATTTTTTGCTGATGGTTTTTCAGAAACACCAGCTGCAGTCCAGCACTGATTGACAGCTAATTAATCTATTTGCATCTCCCAGTCGTTATACATGACAGGTAATTATTCCTAATGATGTATTGTTTTCTGTAGAGGCAACAAACTGTGCCCTTTAAAAGACACTTAGGAAAATAAATTGGCTCAATTAAACATGTGACGTTTATAGTGACTTGCTAACCTGAAAATCAGTGTTGTAGAGCTAGTTTAATGAGTAGACTATTCAAATACTGAGTAGTACCCCATGAATATTGAAGCAAGTTTTAATTAACTTTCCAAATCTACTTCCTTAATCATAAATAATAATTTGAATAATGCAGAGTACTAGCCACTAATTTGACGATTTGCAACATACAGCACTTCCACCAAAATTCATCTATGCTGTAATAATATACTGCAATGAAAGAACACAGTAGTTGCATAAATACATTTATTTTTACAGGGCAGTACTGATGTTTACAATCAGTTTTTAACATCTGAGATCTGGGAATTAATAATATTTATTCTTTTTCACCACTTGGTACTTAGGGAGGAGGTGTATCATGCTTCCTTGAATAGGAGAGAATATTCAATACAGAAAAGCACCTATTTATCTGTCAAATTATTTTCTATATTTGGCAAAATCCAGTAAGAGACACTAGAACAATACACAAGCAGATAAGAAAATAAAGTACAATAACCTTATTGTTTAAAAAACAAATTACTTGATTTTTGTGATTTAGAATGGACACGTCATGTAAAAAACGTGAACTTTAAGAAGTGGAAGGAAAAAATATTTGTCCCCTCACCAATGCAAACAAGAAAGGCCCTGCCATAATTACAACACTAAAAATGGACTAAGGAAATCCACTGGAGAAGCAGGGATGTTTTAGGGAAAGGAGTGACAGAGAATGGGCCAGAAGTTCATTTTAAGATAGTATAGGATAAAGCATTATTTTAATAAATGTTTTAATTAAGATTTTTACATTCTGCACACCAGACCAGAAACCGCTTATGTAAAACACACCTTTACTATTCTTACCTGCCCTCCCCTAGCCTCTTTGTTTGACCCTTGACTATTGTCTCAGAAAAATCACAATCTACATTTTAGGCAGGGACTGTCAGTGTTATTTGTTTGTACAATGGGGATTTAATCCTGTTTGGGGTCTTTAGGTGCCACCACAACAGAAACAGGCTGGACCTATGAGATCTGGAAGAGGTTGAAACAAGATGAAAAGCAATGTTGCCAACATGCATGAGCAATGTTTTTCTTGGGAGCTCCTGATCCTACAGTGAACTGACTATATGAGAGCCTCAGCTTTAAAAAACGTGCTAGCCCTCATGATTAGGGAGAGAAGCTTGAAAACATAACCCAAGTGTAACCTAAAGGCTTCAAAACCAGTAGGCAAAGAATAAGAACGCAAAATTTATTAGTAATTTTTAAAAAACCACTATTTTAAGCTACTCATGATTACTCATTTTTGAAATGCTTCGAGTTGGCAATAGCGCAACCCTCAACCAAAACACATTTGCAGTGATCAGCATGTTTACACAGTAGGAGTAGGAATATGATATGGTGGTCCACATTTTTAAAAACATGGATGAAATATCTGATAAGTGCACAAGTCAAGCTGACGTGGATAGTCAAACTGCATACCCATAAGATGCCATGCATTGTCAAGTCAGGAGCGCACACTTCAGCTGAAGTGTGAAAAATAAATTGAGTAAATTTTATCCTTACATATTTAAACTACACAGCGGAGTTTCTTTAGGTACTGAAGTCTGCCTTTATTAGCATAGTGGATTCTTTGGTGAGCCAGAAGTCAGCCTTAATTGACATTTGGTAATATGGAGTTTGCACTTTTTATACCTTTAGTCTTACAAGTTAAATTGTTGTGAACAATCTTTTAATGATTAGGTGGGAAAATATCCATAATGAATATACTCCCTAGAACTGCGATAAAACTTCCTTTTAATCTGAACATAATTATGTTTAAGCTTCTTTCAAAATTATTTTGAAAAAAACAATTTCAAGTAAGAGGGATTATTATTATTATTTTAAGTGCCATGCAAATGCCTGTTCTCATTTTCTGGTGACACTGTAAATAAGAAGAGGGCAGCATTATCTCCTGTAAAATGTAAACAAACTTGTTTGTCTTAGCAATTGACTGAACAAGAAGTAGGACTGAGTGGACTTGGACTACTGCAGCATCCATATCTCCATCTCAAATGGATGTAACCATGCACATTCCTGAAGGAAAAAAGTGTAAATCAGAGAAGAGTATGGTGCACACACAAGAAACAGCTGCTGCTGAGTTTAGTTCCTTAAGTCTAGATGATCGAAGACTGTGGACTCACTTGAGCAGTAGAATGAGGGACTTCCTTGTATTGCATGGGCCACAGCAAATGAAAAACTTCATGTTCCCCAAAGACAATGAAAATAGAAGTTTCCATCCAACATGTTATTGGCAGGAAATCCCCAACGGTGACAAAGTGGAGAGGCCATAGCTTATGTACTCAAAAACCCAGAATGCTGCATACCGATTTTGTTGTAAAATCTTCCAGTCTAACATTGCAGCCACATTGGGTTCTACAGGAACAAAGGACTGGAAAAAAATCTGGCATGCCATGAGCAAGCAGCAAATCACCAGAGAGCATTCCATAAGTGGAAAGAGCTTGAGATGAGACTATGGTTAAAGGCCACCATAGATGATTAGCATCAAGGGAAGATTGCATCAGAGACTCTTTACTTGCAAAATGTTCTGAAAAAGCTCATTGCCATTGTGAGAATGCTTGCTACCCAAAACCTAGCACTGCGTGGCACTTCAGATCAGCTGTATGTCCAAACAATGGAAACTTCCTTAAAATTGTGGAGCTGATGGACCAGTTTGATGCTGTACTCCAGGAGCATCTAAGAGTCACCACCCAAGAAATGTACACACACCACTATCTTGGAAAAACAATTCAAATTTTGAAGCAACATCTGTGAACATCCTCTCTAACACTGAAACCACTGAGTGCCACATGATGGGAAAGTTGAGTGGAGGCCACAAAGCCTATCAAACACGAAATTGGGAAGAAAGATGATGCCACAGTTGCCATTATGGAGGATAACACTATGACGGAACTGTTCATGAGACAACAGTGGCAAAGGGAAATGGAATCACCAGAAACATACATAACTTCAAATTTCTGTGTGGCTTAGTGCTGTGGCATGACATACTGTTGGAAATAAATGTTGTAAGCAAGAAACTCCAAGGTGTTGACCTTGATATATCTGAAGCAATAGAACAACTGGACAAAACAAAGTCATACCTACAGTCTTACCAGTCAGATGAGGGATTTCAAAACGTTCTGAAGAGCGCACAGAAGTTGGCAGAGAAACTTCACACCGAAGCTATTTTCCCACCCATTCAAGAATACAAGAGTCACCGAAGAAGACGACATTTTGATTGCAAGGCTCAGGATAATCCCATAAGAGACCCCAAACAACAATTCAAAGTTGAATCCTTTAACCAGGTGCTAGATTGTGCAATACAGTTATTTGAAGAACGTTTCACGCAGCTCAAGGAACTCAGCAGTATATTTGAGATGTTGCATGATAGTCCAAAACTCCTCACTATACCTGAAGACCTACACCAGCAATGCAGGGCTCTAGAGACAGTGTTTACACACGATGACATGTGCGATATAGATGTGCAGTGATTTAGGTGATGAACTGAAAGCCCTTTCAAGATACATTTCAGCAGGATCAACTCCAAAGGCTATTCTGGAATATATGTGCACAAATAAGATGACCAACCTCTTTCCAGGTGCTTTTGTTGCTCTGCGCATATTTTTAACACTTCCTGAAACATTTGCCAATGGAGAACACAGCTTCTCCAAGCTGAAGTTAATAAAAACACAAGTATGCTCCACAATGACACAGGAGAGGCTGGTCAGCCTTGCAACCTTCTCAATAGAGCATCAGCTGGCCCAGACTGTGGAACTTCAGGAAGCAATTCAAATCTTTGCAACCAAGCAGGCACAGAAAGCACCACTTTTATTATTCAAACAGATAAAAATGACACATTACTATGCAGACAAGAAAAGTTACATTTGCTGTTCAAGCAACTGAAAGTTAAGTGTTACTTACAATTTTTGAACAAGGCATTTTAAGTTGTTAGTTCTCTTTATTGGGATAGGTAAGAGAGCAGTACCATGAGAGGAGCAGAAGAGGAAGAAGGCAGAATTGAGACCTTTCAAAGTTTTGGCCTAAGCGATGGGACACGGGGGCATCATTTGAGCTCCTCACTTCAGGTGCCAAAATGTTGTGGGCTGGCCCTGCTGCCTCTTGCCCATAGAGTCAATACAGCAATGGATGAAACAGCCTGCTCTGCTGTCTGCCATTCTCTGCTGTGTTGTGTGTGGTGAGAAGTGCTGCAAGGCCTGACTCTTGTAGTTAGGTCCCACTGGGTTGAGGTTGGGTTGCAGGGCTCTAAGAAGGAGGCTGTCAACTGAACATTCATGAGGCGTACTTAAGTTTGGAACTTATCTCTCTCCTTGATTTGGCAGAGCCAGGATTTATTAGCAGTCAGGCTTTGTAATTTACCTTATCTCCCTCCCCACCCAACCCCAAAAAACATCCATCCATCTCTCCCTCTCCCTATCTATATAAAAATCACATCACACTTTCAGAGAGGGGGTGGACAAAAAGTTGGAGGAGGTTAGTGGATATTTACATGCACTATATTGTATTTTGATCCATAGGACAGGTGCACAGTGATGAAAGGTTAGAGAATTGATAAATGCCTTTTTGCACTGGTGTGGTTATTAACTAGGCTTTTAGACCCTAAACTAAAGGTTGCTAATCCTGAAGCTATTAATTACATTTTATATCCTATACAAGAGATTAATTTTCCAAAACAATCAGGGCTGTAACAACTTTAACAACTCATCTGTAATGTTGTTAATTGAGGAGCAGATGTCACACCCATACAGAATAGAAACATTCTAGAAAAGGCAGGCAAAGCTGGAGTCTTAGGTGTAATCTCCATATGTCATTCAGAGAAAGGTCAGTTACCCAACCTCTCAGCAAGCTCTCAAATATCCTCAGGGAATTGGGGTTGGGGGGCAGGAAATCAATCCAGATAAACCTTTAGAATAAAATTCAAAACTCCATCCAAAAAACATTTCCCTAGGTAAGAGCTTAACAAGAAGAGGTTACCTTTAAAAAACCAAGCCCAGGCCGTCATCTACATAAGCATTTCACAAGATTTACTCTTTTCCATTCAATATTCTTCTCTCCATTATTAAAACATTTTAATCATTACACTCCAAGATACATACCTCTTTGCTCTTAGGGCTGAATGAAAAGGGAAGAACCTGCTCCATCCACTCTCAGCACAATTTAAATATGCTCACAAGAGGAAAACATATGCACAGTTTGCCTCCACAAAGACTACTATTTTCTTTTTATAGTAATTTAATCCCAAACTAGCCATTAAATTACAGGAACAGGTACTGATTTAATGATCCAGAGTATTTCATTTTGAACATTTTCTAGAGACCAAATAGAAGTCTAATAGAAGCCAGTTTCCCAGAAACCTAGAGTAAGAAATTGTGCAAACTTTACGGTATACAGGAGTCATCTCGTTGGGAGGAAAAACCCAAAATATTTAAAATGTGGTAAGAATCAAACAGCATAACAAAGTATGTTGTATATCAAAATTCCTGTGTGACGTGCTTACAAAGTTCAAAAGTTATCAAACACAGAAATCAAGCTATGAGTCTAGGGAGTATTGGGTGAACCTTGCAGTAGGATGAATTTATGAGCCTTTACTTCAAAACAGACTATTTGATCACCTTTGAAACTCCTCCCTGCCTCAGCAAAGTTATAATACAAATGAAAAAAAAAAAATGAGAAGTCTGATATGTACCTCTCCTATTAATTTATAAAAAATGTAAGTGTGTGAGATTAAACTTGAACCCCACACATCCATCTTCAGAGAGCTGCAAAAACTAAAATTCTATCTTAATTCTGTTATTGCAAAGAAATATGGGAATGATACTATAGTCAGTGTAATCCCATAATAAAATGGCCACATAATAGCGTAATTTTAGATGAAATACTGCCAAAATTACCCCTTATCAAAAAGATACTGTGTCACTTCATTTATAATCCATGAAGACCCAGTCAGGAAATAAAGAAAAACAAAACCACAGAGAAAAAATGTTTGAAATATATCCAGCTGCTCAGAACAGATTCAATTTTGCCAATCCATGACCAGAAATCCCTGTTTATCTTCAGGCGAAACACATATAGGTGACCCATTGTACACAACCTTGAACTTGGGAGGGTACAGCATATAGAACTTATCCTTTATTTTTCAGGGCTGAACCATAGCTCACTATTGGCTGGGAATCCAGAAGACAACAGGTCATGCTGATTTTTACCTTGTCTTCTTTTGGAGAAGAGATTGAATATTCAGGGGAAATCAAGGAACTGAAGATGCCTTCAGCGCCTACTAGCAGACAATCTTCAGATTTTTGCTTTCTGTGTCTCTTCTCTAACTCTTCAAGGTACTTGGTTGTTCTAGTAACCCGTGCTTTTAACTGGCTCAGCTCTTGGCAAAGATATCCGATGCTATCTATAACTGCAATCACTAACGTTAAGTTGCAACCAAATGATTCCCTGTTTTTTTTTTGTTTTTTTTACTTGCTCAGGAAATCTGTCCACTGAGGGTTGCAAGTAACCCATCAAGGAATGATGTGAAGTTTTTCGTCTTTTCACTTATGATCTACACCACGGAGCTAATGAAGAGGAAATGGATGGAGAAGTCTCTGCTGGCACTGTGTTTGAATGATGGTTTATTTTGCAATTCCTAGGAGATTCAGGCTAATTCCTAAGAGATTTAGGTTCAAATAGGGATGTGTGGGGATTTGTTTATAAAATCAGGAAACTGGAATGGAGACCGGCAATGAGAAAAATTACAAAAACATAAGAGGAAAGTGTGGCACTGCACCCCATATTCTTCACAGTAATATTACATGATTATTACATACTCATGATGTATTTTATGCAAGACAGGTCAAGTGAGATATCATTGGAAAGGTTATGATTTACTGAGTATGATTATCCTATTTGTATGCGTGTATCATTTTTGTATCTGAAGTTAGGAATATTGACTATGTATCTGCATCACAAATGTGTTTACACCTGGGGAACGCTCACTAGGCAAAAGACTGTCAGTCTAGCTGGGAAGGGCCCATTCAGGTTACAGGGCCATTAGAAAACAATAGATTTTAGAAGAAGATAATCTCCCATCAGGGAGCCTTCTTAAAGACACTGTAAACAGCCTCCGACTCATGGCTGCTAGGATGCTACAGGGAGAGGTGACCAGGTGTCCACTGACTGGTGTTGGAACGAAGCTTGGAGACAGGGTTCCCACCATATGCAAAAGCAATTTAAGGCCATTCCAGGCCAATGGGGGCTGCGGGAAGCAGCGTGGGCCGAAGAATGTGCTGGCCGCCCTTCCTGCAGCCCCCACTGGCCTGGAGCAGCGAAGAGCTAGTGGGAGCTGCGATCGGCCGAACCTGCAGACACGGCAGGTAAACCAACTGGCCTGCCCTGCAAGGGGCTTTCCTTGAACAAGTGATGAACTGGCTTTGAGAACCACTGATCTAGAGTGTGCAGGCGGCATTTCTCCTCGTTCGCTATGTGAGGCTTTTGACAGAACACTGGGAGGAAGATATTCTGGTTGACATAGAAGTAAGACACCAACTTTGGCAGGAAGGCCAGATGGGGCCACAGCTGAACCTTGTCCTTGTAGAACACCATGTACAGGGGCTTCGAAGTGAGGGCTTTACGCTCAGAGACTCATCTCACTGAAGCAATAGCTACAAGGAATACGATGGCCCTGTGAGCCTGGAGAGGACCAAGTTAAGGTCCCACTGGAGAACCGGGCCCCGGATCAGCAGAAAACATCTTTCAAGGTTTTTCAGGAAACTGATCATCTCCTCATGTGAGAATACAGATCTACCTTGGACGTGGGGATGGAAAGCTGATATGGCTGCCAGGTGCACCATGACTGAGGAAAAGGCAAGGCCCTGGTGCTTCACGTGAAGCAAGTAATCCAGGATGGACTGCAAGGACAACTGGGTCGGGGAGATATTCTCCTCTGATGCCAGCAGGTGAAATGCTTCCACTTTGCTAGTTAAGTCATTCTGGTGGAAGGCCTTCTGCTCTCCAAAAGAACCTGCTGTACCTGAGTAGAGCAGGCTCATTCCTCTAGGTTCAACCATGCAGCATCCAAGCCATGAGTTGGAGAGAGGTGAGGTTCAGGTGCAAGAGCCAACCTTGATCCTGCTAGAGTAGGTCCAGGCCGTTAGGAAGTGGCCACAGTGCCAATACGGCATAGGTGCAGCGTTTCTAATCTCCTGGGGGGTGCTTCTCCTGACTCCGTCCAGGACCCACCCCTTTGTACCCCCAAGGCCCCACCCCTGCTCTGCCCCCACCCCGCAACTACTTGACACTGCACTGGACCTGGAACAGCCCTTGATGAGCCATTCGTCGAGGTACAGGTAGATCTTGATACCTTGACATCTGAGGTAGACCACGACCACCGACATGCACTTCATGAATACCCTTGGTGCCACTGCTAGGCCAAAGGGGAGCACCGTGAATTGACAGTGGGTGGTACCATCTACAAAACATAGGAACCATCTGTGTCCCTGAAATATCGATATGTGAAAGCAGGCATCCTTCAGGTCAAGCATACGGTACCAGTCTCCCAGATCCAGGGAAGGAATGACGGACGCCAGGGACATCATGCAGAACTTCAATTTCTTGAGGTATTTGTTGACGCCCTGCAGATCGAGGATGAGGCGTAGACCCACTTCGGCCTTTGGGATCAAAAAATAGGAGTAAAATCATTTTCCCCCTAAGTGAAGAGGAATTTCATCTACTGCTCCCACCTGCAGAAGGCCCTGCAACTCCTGAGCGAGAAGATGCTCGTGAGGAGGATAGATGAAGAGAGACAGGGAGGATATACCTCCCGGCTACTCCGCTGAGGACCCACTGGTCTGATGTTGTAGAGGCCCAGGCAGGGAGAAAGGGAGACAGGCGGATCAAAAAAAAAAAAAAACAAAAAAAACACAGGGATGTTAGATCCAAGACACAGGATGGAAGATTACACTTCAGTGCACCCTCAAAATGCCTGCTTATTACCCAGTTGGGTGCGGGTACATCTCAAGTGAGTTCAGGAGGCCAGCTGATGGCTTTGCCAGTGCTTACAGCCCCTGCCCTTTTTACTGAAGGACTCTGAACAGGAAGGGACCTCAAACCTGTGGGACTGTTGCGGCTTGAACTGCTTCCTCACTGGCAAGCAGGGTGTACAGCACCAGCGACCATGAAGGGGCCTGAGAGTCTTTAACTTGCTGTCTGTCTGTTCTGCAAACAGCACCAAGCTGTCAAAGGGGAGGGTCCTGGATGGACTGCTGAACTTCTGCCATTAAACCCAATGACTGCAACCAGTCTCATTGAAATGACCAAAACCATAGACCAGAATGTGGAGTCTGCCACACCCAAGGCCACTGGGAAGACTGTCCCAGCTACCGCTCTGTCCTCCTCCAGAATAGCCAGGAATTCCTTCCTGGGCTCCTCAGGCAGTGACTCTGAGAACCTGGCCATGGACTGCCAGATGTTATAATCATAGCGGCCAAGTAGGCCTGATGTTTGGACACTCTTAGCTGGAGGCTGGCCATAGAATAAATCTTTCTACCAAAAAGATTGAGCTTCTTCACCTCCTTATTCTTAGGGGTTGATCCCAGTTGGCCTTGTCTATCATGCTCATTGGCTACTGACACTAAGAGTGAGCTTGAGGTGGCGAGTAGGTACTGGTATTCAAACCCCTTAGCAGAGACGCAGTACTCCCGCTCTGCCTGCTTAGAGATGGGGGCAGGGAGGAGGGGGTTTCCCAAAGGGCTTTGATCAGTTTCACAACTCCCTTGTGTACTGGTAATGCCACCTTCAAAGGGGGCTGCTGCACTCAGCACGTTGAACAGGGAGTCTGAAGGCTCCACCACCAACTCTGCTTCCAGCCCGAGATTCAGCGCCATCCTCTTCAAAAGCTCCTGGTGGGCTTTTGTGTCATCCTGAGGGACCGTGTGAGAGGGGCCCGCTAACGCCTCATCAGGCAAAGGTAAGGAGGAAGCAGGTATAGATGGGCCTGGTAACTCCACTGCCAGGAGAGCCTCGACTAGAGCTGGCTGTCCCTGGGAAGCTTTCTCTAACTCCGCTTCCAAGTCAGGGGGTGGGCAGGAGACTGTGACCAACAGTCTTTCCGATGCCCCTGAGACCAACCAATGCCCCTGCAATGGTTGGGAAAATGCCCTCGGATTCCACAGGTGTCAGGAGTTGGCCAGGATCAGGGGTTCCACAGGTGTCAGGGATTGGCCACTGGCCCTGGAGCCATGCAGCTCCTGGGGGCCCAGAAGGAAATGCCAATGCCCCAGCGGGTGGCCTTGATCTGCAGTTAGGTCTTGCTCCTCGTTTTCAGAACCTTAGGAAGAGGAGGCTTGTCTGGGAGACCAGAACGGGACTGATGTTGCCTGTCTACCCTGTTCCTGTCGGCTCTCTTTGCAGACCTCTGCTGGGGAGCTGTACCAGGACCATGTCTCTCGGTGCCGCGATTGATGCTTCATGCTATGAGAACGGTGCCACTCCGTGGACTGGGAGCAAGAGAATCGATGTCCTGGAGACCATCAATGCACCCGTGGAGATCCGTACCGGCAAACCGTAGATTTGGGACACTCCAAGTGTCAGTGCTCTGGCAACACACCTCCAAGAGTCTGCTCCAGACAGCCGATGATCAACGCTGGGATCCCGGTAAACACTGCCTACAGACCGGGGAACCATGCCGGGAACTCTGGCAGGTAAGCCGACCTGCATCCAGGGGCTGGTGGTGTTGTTCAGGTGACCACTGGTGGGGTACCCCCTGCACTGACAGAGACTTCTGGAAGGATCCTAGGGCAGGTTTTCCCTTTGAACATGGCACCTCAGAAGTTGGTGTGGACAGCACCAGAAGGAACAATATTTCTGTAGTGACCTGAAAGACCTCTGGTATGGACAGCACCACCAGGCGCCGAGTGCCTCTGCCGCTTTCCGGGGATCAAAGGGGACTCGACAGCTCAATAGATGCTGGAGCCTGGTGACAGTCCACAGCAAAAGAGCTGCCCCTCGTGGGTCTTTTCTCTTCTCCAGCTCTCTCCTTCCCTTTATAGGACACAGGAAAATGCCCTTTCCCAGCCTCTCTGCTTTTTAGCTGGTACCTGGGATGGGATCAGCGCCAGTCTGAGGTTGGTGCCAGCGGCACGCTCCATGCCGAGGCGGCAGTGCTCAGAGTCCAATCTAGTCGGCTCCGATGCCGGTGCGAGGGCTGACTCCATAAGGAGCGCTCAAAGATGAATGTCCTGCTCCTTTTTCGTTTGTGGCCTGAAATTCTTACAGATATAATGCTTGTTGCTCATGTGGGTCCCCCAAGCACTTTAGGCAGCTTTCATGGGGATCACTGACTGGCATAGGTTTCTTGCACTAGTCACAAGGCTTGAAGCCCAGGGACCAGGATATGACCCATCCGTAGACTAAGTTCTGTCCAGGACTAATCAACTGTTACTAACTCTACACTACTGGAACTATAATACTATTCAAGTTTTTAAACAACTGTATACAAAAGATTCACAAGTAGACAAAGCTGAGAGACGTAAACTTGCCGAGGCAAGGAGACATTCCAGCATCATCACAGGCGGTAAAAAGGAACTGAGGGAGGGGGGAGCTAATGGCACCCCTTATACCACTGCATATGCGCGCCACTCCAGAGGGTGCCAGAGCCAGTCCCCTACAAATATCTCTGAGGGGAAAACTTCCGTCACTGGTGCGTGTGGCAAGCACACACACCTACAATGGAATGAACATGAGCAATCACTTGAATAAGAATTCCTTGTTTTTATAGTGTGGTCCTTTAGGATTTTGGTCAGTTTTCACTTCCTGGCTATTTTCACCAGTGTCCAACGAAGCATGAGAAGAATGATGCACCATCACTGCCTACACTCAAGTCACTTAAAAAGTGACTACTGTCCTCTCTCCCCTATAACTCAGTTTTGTTTTCTTCAAACTCCAGTCACAATCCAAATATTCAGTTAAATTACTCTGTGTTTGATCTTTAGTTGTAGTTTACATTTTTATGGGATAATGAGAGTTAGGAAAAAAGTCTGCAGGTGCTCTAGCCCAATTTATCTGCTGCCATGCATCATGTGAACCTTCCCAGACTATTTTTTAACACTTCAAATTAGCCATAAATAGCCTGTTAAATTTTGAATGCCCTTCCAAACAATTTTTTCCAGTTCCAGGTTGGGGAAAGAATATCCATAGTCATTTACACCCTTGATCTTTGTTTGAGCATTCAGTACTTACTTAAGGATAGTCCATGCAGAACTGCACAGTTGGGACAGTGGTACAGATCAATGTCAACAGCATGGTGCTCCTCTACTTTGACACAGCTGAAAAGAAAAAAAATTGTTTTCAATGCTCATGAGAATAAAAAAAAAAAAATCTCAAGAGTCTGAGTCCTTTTATTTTCCTCTCTATCCCGCCTCACCCAAAAAAAAAAAAAAAAAAAAATCAATGTTAAGTTTAGCAACATTTACCAGACCATACTGTAGCTTTACACAGTCAGAACTACATACATTAAGACTCCACTCTAGAGCCAAACTATACTTGTCACTTTCAACATCTATACAGCGACTTTAACAATATGCAAATCAAAGTTTAATTGGGAATACCATTAAAGTATCTGATAAAAAGTAACCAGATGGAAGTAAATTCCACAGTGTAACTACACAAATGCTTTGATCTTAATTACAAGAAGCAGGGTGTGCAAGGTAATTAAAGCAAAGCCAGAAAAAATGTATTACTGAAGTCTAAGCGCTCGTAGATTACAGAAGACATCATGGAAGCTTTGTTGCTTCTCATGTGGCAATGCATGTCTTTGGTAGCATATTGTACAAAAAAAAATTTTCTTAAAGCACACAGACTGCTAGTCTCTCAAACATCACAGGGAAATAAGGTATACTATTCATTTTTCCTTATACTTTCCCTTGCAACAGCAGCTAAAAGCGGCCACACTAAGTGTATTCTTCTGATCTGCAAAACATATGCATCCTTTTGAATAAATAAACTTTTTTATAATGCTTGTTATAAAATACCTACAATTAGTCCATTTATAAATACATTATTTAGACCAAACATTACAGCAGGTTATTTCCTCTCTTGTTAAGATTACACCAACACATATGGATGGCTATAAAAACCTAGCAGTGTTGGAAAAGATCAATTTTTCTATTCAAGATGGCTGGATATGAATTGAAGTATTGATAGCGATATCTTGCAGGTTTTGCATCACTAGAGATTAATGATTTAGAAAAGCAGTGTTTATATAGAATTTTCTCAAGACAAAATGTATTGTTTAAATACTCTTTTTGCTGAGAGGCATCCAAAGTTTGGCAGAATTCCTCTCTCTTCAAAGTATGTGACTTGTTCATCAACAGTGATGAAAGATATAAAAACCGCTCTTTATCATAAATAGGGCCCTACCAAATTCAGTCCATTTTGGTCAATTTCTCAGTCACAGGATTTTAAAAATCTTAAATTTCATGATTCCAGATATTTAAATCTGAAATCTCAGTGTTGTAATTGTAGGGGTCCTGATCCAAAAAGGAGTTGTGGGAGGGAAGAGGTAGCAAGATTATTGTAGGGGGAGTTGCAGTACTGCTTCTCTTACTTCTGCGCTGGTGCTGGTGGCAGCGCCACCTTCAGAGCTGGGTGGCCGGAGAGCAGTGGCTGCTGGCTGGGAGCCCAGCTCTCAAGGCAGATCCACCACCAGCAGTAGCACAGAAGTAAGGATGGCATTGTATGGTATTGCTACTCTTATTTCTGCGTTGCTGCCTTCAGAGCTGGGCGCTCGGCCAACAGCCACCACTCTCCGGCCATCCAGCTCTGAAGGCAGCACAGAAATAAGGGTGGCAATACTGTGACAGCCCTAAAATAACCTTGAGATACATTTCTGACTTACGCAAAATTTGAGTTACGCAACGCATTTTGGAAAGAAACGCTTGCATAAGTCAGGGAACATCTGTATAGGGTAAACACACACAAAAAAACAGATTTCACAAGGGGAGACCAGATTTCATGGTCCATGACACGTTTTTCATGGCCACGAATTTGGTAGGGCACTAATCATAAAAGTTTACAAAAACAGACAAGACTGAACATTCATATTAATAAATCCAATGCAAACAGATAATTACCAATACTATTGCCATGTAAATTAGGCCTCAAGCCATAACAGACCCAACGTCTACAGCAAATTGGTTAAAAATGCAAAACCCATGTGCCATATCTGACTTGTCAAGAAGAGAATGCTCTTCAGTGACATCCACTGGGATCTAGGTATCTTGTATCACATTTAGTCACAAGTGTATATTATATATGGTAGCATAAGAAGTCAGTTAAAATGTTTGTATTCATGGAGCACAACTAATGAACTCTGCATCAAAGTTGAACTGCTCTGCATTCAAAATAAACAGTTGTATTTACACAAATGTTTATTTTATTATCTATAACAATACATTAAAAGTGGTCTAAAGATAAAATAGAAATGCTCTTGAGTTTAACAAGAAAATATTAAATGCTCCCACTGACCAGATAAAGAAGATTTATCATATGTAACCTTTTATAAAAATCTGTAGGTTTCATTGGGTAATTTCACAGCTATCAAAAAACTCAGTATTAAAAGCTGATCTCTTCCCCCCACACTCCGCCTTTAATTGTGATAGAGTTTTAAGATGGTTTCAGACAGATGTTTTTATTAGGCCCATTTTTCATTTTTATTTTTATTATAAAGGACAAACTTAAGAAAACCATTAAACACACCATATATATTAAAAGAATGCCATGAAAAACTCTTTAATTCACTAGAATTGAGAGCCACAAGTCAAACTCCTGACTATGCCGTAGAAAACTGTTCTAAGTGCACCACAAAATATCCAAAATCTTTGTACAACAAGATGTACACTCAAACTTTAAGGCCAGAAGGGACTATCATGATTGTCTAGTCCGGGGGTTCTCAACCCGCAGCCCAATTAGCACACAGCTGGGGCCCACCCGTGCTGCAGAGGACGGTAAAAAAAACAAAACAGGGTCTCTGCCAATCTGACCCTACGGAAATTCCTTCCCAAACCCAAATACAGCAATCAGTTAGACCCTGAACATGTGGAAAATACCCACCAGCCAGTCACCCACGAAAGTATTCCCTATAGTAACTCAGAACCCTCTTCATATAGTGTCCCATCGCCAGCCATTGGAGATATTTGATGCTAGTTATCGCAGATCAGCTACCTACCATTGTAGGTCGTCTCATCAGACCATCCCCCTCCATAAATTTATCAAGCTACGCTTAGGGTTTATTATCCCCCACTGCTTCCCTTGGAAGGGCATCCCAGAAAGAAAACATGTACACAAAATATTTGAGGATACCAAACATTCAGCTTCCCCCCCCCCCACCCCCAGCCCCTCTCCTGTTCAGTTTCTCCGCTCCTTTCCCATCCAAAAAAGAGCTTTAAAGCTGTTTAGGACTAATATTTTAAAGAAATGAAGTACAAAACTGAAGTTGCAAGGCAGTTATATTGAGTCTCTATGAGGTGTTTGCAAAGTGAAATACTAGAACGATACTTGTAACAACTTTTTACATACATACCTTCTCACCACCACCAGTAGCAGAATCCTTTCAAAATTAGTTATATTAGCTACAGGGTTTATATGGAGGTTGGTTTGAGTTTGTTTTTTTGTACAATGAAGAGAACCTTAAAACAAAATGATTTAGCCTCACATACGTGTATAGAATGCATATTAAACTAAACTGATATTTTGAAAGTGCTTTTAAAAATGACATCTCCACAGGATTTTCTCTCTCCAAAAGATGCTTTTATAAAATAGAAAGAAAATCTCCATTTTAGCTACTCGGTGCTTGCAGTAGTTATGTACATGTTAAAGATTAATACCATACCTTTTTAAAATATATTATTGCTAATTTTCAAACTATCACAAATCAAAACAAAATTCTACATATTTACTACACAAATGGTTTTTCTATTAAACAGGCTTTGCAAATTTTTGCATTATATTTTGACTAAAACATGGCCTACAGTTCCTATGCATAGTTTTGTATCTAGGTTGCACATGGCAACTAAACACTTTTATATTAGTTGTACCTTTATTAGTAGAACCAGCTTTCAACTACTGCAAGATAAGCAAAGAATAACCCCTCCCATTCCTTGTCTCTAGAAAAGAATGCCAACAGAGCATTTTTATCCAGGGGAATGGGGGTGCAGATACCATATCAGTTTGGCAGATCCCATGGAAGTCTGGTTAGTCATTAATTCAAGTCAATTGTCTCCAAGTGTCAAAAGGATGCCAAGTAAGCAAAATCTGAAGATTCAGACAACAGAAAGTGCTAACGATGTCACTGTCCCAATCCACCAAATGGCTCTGGAGCTATTCTGTAAGCAGAAAGTGTTCTGTTTAAGTCACAATTTGTCACTCCTTCAGGGAACAAATTTACACAATCAAAATATTTTAGAGCTTGGGTTGCAGATGAAGACTGAGAAACAGATTGAAAATTGTGTCATCAAATACAAACATTTCCTTCTGTAGAGAAAAAGCAAGTTGAAAAAATGAACTGTATTTGAAGGTTAGTCTAAATAACTAAGACAGATCATTAATATTCTGAGAGTAAAACTAAGTCATTTAAACCTTAAATCTAAGATAAAACTGACTGATGAGGAAGTAGCCTTAGACACAAAAGATTCCAAAGATGTTAATTTTTATATCACGCTGCTAAGAATTGAGCAAACTGAATTTTCTTTTGCGAAAAAAAAGGAACCAATAGCCATCCATTAGTTCTATTATATTCCAGTGTCATTCCAATACTGCATTATTACTAAACAAAAATAAGAACGGCCATACTAGATCCATCTAGCCCAGTGGCCAGTGCCAGGTGTTTCAGAGAGACTGAAGAGAACAGGTAATCATCAAGTGATCCATCCCCTGTCAGCCATTCCTAGCTTCTGGAAACAGAGGCTAGGGACACCATCTCTGCTCAACCTGACTAATAGCCATTGATGGGCCTATCCTCCATGAACTTATCTAGTTCTTTTTTGAACACTGTTATAGTCTTAGCCATTACAACATCCTCTGGCAAAGAGTTCCACAGGTTGACCGTGCACTGTGTGAAGAAATGCTTCCTTTTGTTTGTTTTAAACCTGCTGCCTATTAATTTCATTTAACGACCCCTGGTTCTTGCATTATGAGAAGTAGTAAATAACACTTCCTTATTTACTTTCTCCAGACCAATTGTGTTTTTAATAGACTCCTATCATAACCCCCCTTCATCATCTCTTTTCCAAGCTGAAAAGTCAGTCTTATTAATTGCTTCTCATATGGAAGCTGTTCCATACCCCAATCATTTTTGTTGCTCTTTTCCTATTACAATATACCTTTTTTTGAGATGGGGAAACCACATCTACATGCAGTACTCAAGATGTGGGCGTACCAGGGATTTCTATAGAGGCATTATGATATTTTCTGTCTTATTATCTGTCCCTTTCTTAATGATTCCCAACATTCCGTTTGCTTTTTTGGACTGCTGCTGCACATAGAGTGGATGTTTTCAGAGAACCATCCAGTGACACCAAGATCTCTTTTTTGAGCTAATTTTGACTCACCCACCACTTTATATGTATAGTTGGGATTACGGTTTTCCAAAGTGCATTGTTTTGCATTTATCAACAATGAATTTCATCTGACATTTTGTTACCCAGTCACCCAGTTTTGTGAGATCTCTTTGTAACTCTTTACAGCCTCCTTTGAACTTAACTATCTTGAGTAGCTTTGTATCATCTGCAAATTTTCCCACCTCATCATTTACTCCTTTTCCACATCATTTATGAATATGTTCAATGGTACTGGGTCCCAGTAGAAAGCCCTGGGGGACACCTCAATTTAGCTCTCTCAATTCTGAAAACTGACCATTTATTCCTACCCTTTGTTTCCTATTTTTTAACCAGTTACTGATCCATGAAAGGACCTTCCTTCTTATCCCATGACAGCTTACTTTGCTTAAGAGTCTTTGGTAAGGGACCTTGTCAAAGGCTTTCTGAAAGATCATATTCAGCTCTTATGTTGATTAAATTATACTGACTCATTTGTTTCTTGTATGCAGGACCGGCGCTAGTGTTTTTAGCGCCTAGGCGCACGGCCATTTTGCCGCCCCGCACGCTGGTCCACGGCTCCGGTGGAGCTGCCGCAGCCGTGCCTGTGGGAGGTCCACCGGAGCCGCAGGAGCAGCGGCCCGTCCGCAGGAACGCCTGCGGCAGCTCCACTGGAGCTGCAGGACTAGGGGACCCTCCACAGGAACGCCTGCGGCAGGTCCACCGGAGCCGCCTGCTGCTCCCCGCTGGCAAAATGCCGCCCCCCAATAATCCTGGTGCCCTAGGCGATTGCCTAGGCCGCCTAAATGGAAGCACCGGTCCTGCTTGTATCTATGCCAAACTGCTGTGATAGTTCCTCATACATCATAAGCATAATTATAGAACAAACTACTCAATATGGGGCCAGTGATTATTATTTAATTTATATATATTTTTATTTATATTTTTGCACTGTGGTTACTGGAAAGTAATCATGGGAGCTTTGCAAAAATACAGGTAGATTTATAAATTGTTCAGATGGATCAGCAGGCCCTTCTGGTACTCAGACATCTTGGTTGCCACCAGATTCAAGCTCTTCCATCCTCAACTTACATCCAGATTGCAGGGTTGCCAGGTGTCCATTTTTTGACCAGAACATCCGGTCGAAAAGAGACCTTGACAGCTCCAGTCAGCACCGCTGACCAGGCCATTAAAAGTCTGGTCAGCGGCGCAGTGGATCTAAGGCAAGCTCCCTGCCTGCCCTAACTCCATGTCACTCCTGGAAGCAGCAGCACATCCATGTGGCCCATAGGCACAGGGGCAGCCAGGCCACGGAGACTCCACATGCTGCCCTCGCCCAGAGTGCCAGTTCCGCAGCTCCCACTGGCTGGGAACCACAGACAATAGGAACTGCAGGGGCAGCGCCTGTGGGAGGGAAGTAGGGAGGGAAGGAGAGAGGGAGGGAGGTAAAATGGATAGAGTACCCATTGCGAACCATTGGTCTGATGTTCTGTGCTCCTAAGTGCTGCAGAATGCTGCCCAAAGGGGTGGATAGTGGTGGTCAGCTGTAGAGGTTGGGGAGAGGGGGAGTGGTCTATTGATGCCTCAACTAACATGTTAAAATTGACGCTTGGACATGGACAGCTGGGATGAGGAAGATTGCATGCCAGATGGTTTATGCCTCAAAAATGTCTCTCTCTTTGTGGCTCGTAGTAATGCTGAGTCAGGTATTGGGAGTGTGTGGTTTGTGCTGGGGCTGCTGACTACATTTTCTCTTTTGTCCTGCCATGCAGATGCCCAATGAACAGCGAATGGCACTAGAATCCTTCAGTGTGTGGTGAGAGCCATCACTCTTCTCTGTGAAGAGCTCTGAAGGCACTAAGGGAAGTTCTTCAACAGTTTACCACACCTCTTATGGAAAGCCTGACAGATGAAGCCATGATGCATGTCATATCACCCAGCCATGCAGATGGACCTGGCCGCTGTGTCAGCTGCATCAGGGGTAGACTGTAGCATTGTCTTGGCCGCTAACTGTCCCTCTGGGATGATAGCCTTAAATTGGTTGTAATACGACTCAGGCAGCTGCTCAATAAAATCATTCAGTTTCTAATAGTTTACATACACCTCTACCCCAATATAATGCGACCCAATATAACATGAATTTGGATAGAACACGGTAAAGCAGCACTGCAGGGCGGCAGGGCTGCACACTCCGGCAGATCAAAGCAAGTTCAATATAACATGGTTTCACTTATAATGCAGTACGACTTTTTTTGGCTCCTGTGGACAGCATTATATCGGGGTAGAGGTATAGCTGTATTTTGCCATCAGGGTTTGGGAACTGGCAATTTGAAACTGAAGCATGGCCAAGGAGTATGCCTTCCTCCCTAAAAGGTCCAAGCACTTCCAGTCCCTATCATAGGCAGTGGACCTCATCTGTTATTGACAGCTGTGGGAATTAATAGTGTCCACCACAATGGAGTTGAGTGAAGGGTGGTAGAAGAGTCTCTCTCACTGGGACATATTTTTTGTCTGCCTGCTCTCAGGTAGGTGACACTGATGCTGAGGTCTGCCAAATGGTTTTTGCAGGGTCCAGAATTATCTCGTTAATGGGTAGGGCAATTTTTGAGGCAGGGAATGGAGTATTTCAAGGAGACGATGATGGTGGATGTCGTCGACTTCTTCTAGTGATATTTGGAGAGTATCTGCCACTCTCTGCCAGGTCCTGGAAGAGGCGAAAGTTATCCGCCAGAGATGTTGGGGAAGGCATGACTGCCTCATCCAGGGAGGCATGACAGGGTCACCTCTTCCTCAACACTGCCCTCCTGTTCCTCCACGATTTCTTCTGGAGGTTCTGAAACTCTGGATACTGAGACGGAAGTGGTGCACCTCAAGGGCTCTTGGGTGGGGCTAGAAGCTTGAGAGGCATGGTGGCTATATGCAGCCCAAGAGTACCAGATGGCCACGGGGGTGGTGGTGGCACAGAGCTCAGTGGTGGTTCCCATGGGTGGCTGTACCAAGATGGCAGCGGTGGGGCCATCCGAAAGTATGCCTGGGGACTCTGTTGACATTGGGCACCGTAAGGGCTTGGGAGGAGTACTGTGATGCCACCTCCTTCAGTTCACTATCTAAACCCTCACTAGAAAGCAGGGGAGCATGGCAGGGTCGAGGGGAAGATTCCCATTACGGGCACAGCCAGTACAGAGAAGAGGAGACTTCAGTACATCTGATACACGAAGATCCCTTGAGTGTCAGAATACTGGCAGTACTGACTGACTTGGTGCCGTTAACAGTACTGGAGAGGTGGGGGAGGGATGAGGATCTTGCCCGTACCAGTTGCTCTGGTGCTGGATAAGGAATCAATGACTATACTCTTGGAGAATCGCGTACCAGCAATGCCTTTTTAGCGGAGTGCTTATTCCTGTCCTTGCCTCGCAGCACCATTGACTCTGTACCCATGCCCTTCGGGTTCGTAGACTTATCAATGGTACCTACCACTACAGATTTCCGCAAGCCGTGGATACCAGGCTGGGATTGTTGCAGTGCTGTTGGTACCAAGGAAACCGAGCGTGCTGGAGACAGTTTGTGGCTATCTTAAAGCTCACTAGACTTCCCACTCTCTTTTACAACTATTTACGAGAGGGGTCAGTGGCTTGTTTCTTCAACCAACAGCGTTTAGATTTTGAGGGCTGTGGGAAAGACTCACATCTGCCAGGTAACTTGTGGCAAAGGTCCAGAGAGGATCAGAGAGCCCTCTCCATTAACATGATCTTCTGTCTGACCTCTCTATCCTTACAAGGCCTGGGCCTGAGTTGCTGGCAGACACCACACTTTTGCTGAATGTGGCCTTCCCCAAGTGTATGCAACAGAAGTGCTTGTCTGCAACAAGGTCACCTCTTTGCAAGAAAGGCACTTCTTGAAGCCCCATGAACCAGGCATACTCTGTTGGGGGAAGGGGAAAACTATCACTATAAACTACTCTAAATACTAGGAGGCTAACTACAGAAATGCAAAATCAAAAGCAATGGTCGTAATGGACTGTGAATGGCTCCGTCCCAAGCCAAGGGTGGTTGAGAAGGAACTGAGGGAGGTTAGCGCGTGCATGCTGACTAGCCTCATGGCAAGATAGGAGGAGACACAGCACATGTGCAGGCTTAAAGGACACTGCTACCAATGTTCTCTGATGAGCAGTGCAGGATACAAACACACCTACGATGGAGAACCCATAGGGACACTACTTGAAGAAGAACCTTCTCTTCTGTATGCAGACCATGCCACAGTATAGTAAAACCTGCCTTAGGGTATGTCTACACTACGGGATTAATTCGATTTTACAGAAACCGGTTTTTTAAAACAGATTGTATAAAGTCGAGTGCACGTGGCCACACTAAGCACATTAATTCGGTAGTGTGCATCCATGTACCGAGGCTAGCGTCGATTTCCGGAGCATTGCACTGTGGGTAGCTATCCCATAGTTCCCGCAGTCTCCCCCACTCATTGGAATTCTGGGTTGAGATCCCAATGCATGAATGGGCAAAAACAGTGTCACGGGTGATTCTGGGTAAATGTCGTCACTCAATCCTTCCTCCGTGAAAGCAACGGCAGACAATCATTTTGCGCCCTTTTTCCCTGGATTGCCCTGGCAGACGCCATAGCATGGCAACCATGGCCTTTTGTCACTGTCACCGTATGTGTACTGGATGCTGCTGGCAGACAGTACTGCAGTGCTACACAGCAGCATTCATTTGCCTTTGCAAGGCAGCAGAGATGGTTACCATCCCTATTGTCACCATGAGAGGCACAGGACAATCGCATATGCATCCTATAGGAGCAAGTTGGCAACTGCACGATGATGGAATTAGCGCAGTCATTGTGCTGCCAAGGCTGGGTGAAATCGTCATTGCCTTGTTGAGATCTCGGATGAGATGGTGATTACAATACTCTCTTTTGTCACCATATCTGCTGTCAGTCAATGGGGACTGCTCTTGGCTTGGACCTCCCAATGATAGGCGCGACTGGAGGGCAAGCTCCTGAAGCACTCTAGAGGACATCCAGAGAGGAGCGGGATCCATCGCACCAATTACATGAGCAGCAATTAAGGTACATAAAGATTACCTCGATCTCACTGGTGAAATATACATGTCATTATTTCATCTCTTGATCAATAAAACGACGTCCAGTCCTGCCCTAGAATATGGGCCAAGGTACTAGGAGAACCAAGAAGCACAGCTGCTCCGGGTTACAGCCCCAGAGATTCCCGGCAGAAATGATGAGCTGATGCCATTCAGGGGGTTACCCCTGGCAACAAACCCCACTGTGCGTTCCCTCCTCCCCGAACCCTCCTGGGTACTGTGGCAGTGTTCCCCCCGATTTGTGTGATGAACGTAATAATAAATGCTAGGTAATAAGAAACATTGACTTTTATAGTGAGATAAAATGAGAGGGACGCAGCCTCCAGCTGCTATGATAGTCCAGGGAGTACAATCTTCTTTAGACATGAAAGGGAGGAGGGGCCTGATGGCGCTCAGCCTGCAGCTGCCTACCTGATGATGGTTGGTTACCAAGCCTTTGTACATCTGCCAGGATGGACCGGGAGTATTCCCATTTTTTACCCAGGTGCCCCAGGGCCGACCTCACCAGGCCAGCCCAGGAGCACTCAAGGCTGATGATGACGATGGCTTACCGAGTCATTTTGCACATCTGACACCGGGAAGGGGATGCTGTGTGTTCAGAGCTTGCAGCACCCCGTCTACCAGCACCAATGCAGTTAGACATAGAGTAATTGAAAAAAAAGGCGAAAAACAATTTTTTCCCTTTCTTTCGGGTGGGGAGAAGGTATAAATTGAGACATACACTCTGAATACACCCGAGAAAATGTTTTTTGACTCTTCAGGCATTGGGAGCTCAGCCTAGAATGCAAATGCTTTCAGGGACTGTGGGATTAGCTGGAGTCCCTCAGTAACCTCCCTCCTCCCTCCATGAGCGTTCCATTGATTCTTGGCTTTCCGTTACGCTTGTACATGCGCACTGTGCTGAGTCCCTGCTGTGGCCTCTGTCTATCATAAGACTGGAGCATTTTTTCAAAATGCTTTTTGTCATTTCGTCTCTGGCAACGCAAGTTTGTGAAGAACGAATTGTCTACCCCATAGCAGCGATTCAAGATCATAATCTCCCGTACGGTCCTGCTGGACGGCTCTTTTGATTGTGGGACTGCCAGGCCACCGCTTGATAGACTCCAACGCTAGACAAGACAGGGAAAGAAATCATAAAAGTTTGTGGGCTTGTTCCTGTCCCTGGCCAGTGGCATCCGAAGTCTCAGATTGCCTTATTGCCATGAGCAGTCAAAATGGTCACCTGTGGGATAGCCGCACAGAGGACCAATACCGTCGAATTGCAAGCCACATCAACCCAATCCGATATTGCAATACCGCATTCAGCGCTACTCCCCTCATCAGGGAGGAGTACAGAAATCGGTTTAAAGAGCCCTTTATATCGATATAAAGGGCTTCGTTGGGTGGACGGGTGCAGGGTTAATTTGGTTTAACGCTGCTAAATTCGGTTTAAACGTGTAGTGTAGACCAGGCCTTAATGACCATTTCTGAAGAGAGATCATCTGCCACAAGCAACTAGTTGCAGAGGCCATGGAACTTTTTCCCCTATAATTTAACTGTGAAGAAACGGTGAAGAGTACTACCTGTCATCTGCGACCAGTGACCACATTTCTCCCTTCAGAGCTGGATGCCTGGCCAGCAGCCGCTGCTCTCTTCTCTGCCTTCAGCACTGAGTGGCTAGAGAGCAGTGTCTATTAGGTTTTTTTTGGACATCATTTAACATGTCTAACTTAGAAATGTCTAAATGGTTTGTGTTCAGAGTACCAGAGATCAACTCTCTTGTTTTATACTTCAACAGGAGTGACACTGAGGGTAGGGGACTTGCAAGGGCTATAGCCACTCCAAAATTTTCCTTTGCCATCCCTGCCCCATTGCCACCTCTCCCCACACAAAGGTCAAACTTTATGCAGAAGTAAGGGTGGCACAGTATGATATCAGCACCCTTACTTTTCTGCTGCTCCTGGTAGTTATAGGGGCTGATACTTACAACTTACTTGAACCACACACAAAGTGGCTGGGGAGTGCCTGAGGATATGGCAAGGGATCCAGGACTGTCGCCCATATGGTGCAATCTTGCAAAGCAGGTTGAACTCCTGGTCTGGCCTCCACTCACAGACCCTATTGCTCTTTGCACAGGCTTATTAGCAACCAGGGGATACACTTTTAAACACCCTCCCCGGGAGGAAGTCACACTGACTTGGACAGCTCAAGTGCAATAGGAGGTGGGCCATTCAGGCAGTGGAGAGAAGCTAGGTGTATCTCTTTGGAGCAGTTGGCTACATCAAGTCTCTGTGAAGGCTGTCAGAGGGGTTTTAAGCAAACAAACAAAAGAACAGGTCAAAAGAGGACCTGTAGGTTGTCCAGTCAGAAGTACTGACAGGACACAAAAGTCCAGTTACCATCTGTCAGGGCATCAAAACAGTGGGGTGGCTGCAGGCAAACATCACCACCAGCCTGCCGCCCACCAGCCTGGGGTAGAGGAAGGGAAGGGAATGCTAGGTCATCAACCCACACCAGTCCCTTCTCAGCCAGGGCCACGCCTACCTGCATCTCGTGGGCAGGCAGGCTCCACATTAAATAACTCACTAGTCCTACAAACAACCTCCTTCACTAAACAAGCCTGATGCAATCCCTAAGCACCATTTGTACTGTGCACTGAATGAGGCAGGGGCTCTACAGAAAATAATATGTAATCCTGACTTAAAGGATGCCTCATAATGCTTATGGACAAGGGGGTCAGATTAAGAATACACAGGCAGCCTAAATTCTGGCATTTCACAACTTCTGAGTCTTTGACTTTGCAAATTTAGTTTATTTTTATGTACAGCACTTGTTTTTTTAAAAAGCAAACTAAAAATAATTTTACAGTATGGAACAAAACTGATCCTATAGGTGTTATCAGCAGGGTTGGAATCTTTAATTCCTCAGCACAGAATTCTAACATTTGAGCTAACAGAGCACCTGCTAGTAGTATTAGGCTATCTTCTATGTGGACCAGCCACAAGAAGCATTTCATTGTCAAAAGAATATTTTTAGCAAAGCAAGTAAGTAAGTAAACTGGACATGTGATTCATAAAATAGAATTTTCATCTCTTCACTGTTCGAAAAATATTGCAATATTTTTATCCTAGGATAGCTCAATTTGACCTAGAAATTCAAAACTGAACATACTCTATTACTCTGATAAGGGCTAATGCATAGGTCCCCAATCTATGGGGCACCCCCTCCCCCAGGGATGCACGGAGGAATGTTCGAGGGGTGCAGCTGAGGCCCAGGCCAGCCTTCAAGGGGCAATGGTTGCCAGCCCTACACCCACACCCAGCTATGGCACCAGCCTCAGTCCCCCACCTCCCAGAGCCACAGCCCTGTTCCTAGCCCCGGCTCCGGCGGGCAGGCATGGACAGGGGTAAGGGCAAGGACAAGGTAAAAATTTGGGGACCACTGAACTAATGCCTTTGAGTGTTTTTGAAATTTTCCAGTTACATTTTTGAATTATTTAATATTTATGCACATCTTAGGCAAGTCTGTATGGTCCAACACAGACAGTCCAATCACTAACAACTTTGAAAGGCGATGTAGGTATTAATCACGGATTTCTAGTCTTTATTATATCAGTGAAGAGTCTAAAGTTTACAGATAAACTGAGCCTGTGGGGATTACGAGTGCCTAGACTGCTACCTATGCAGGTTTTTGAAACAGCAACAGTGTAAAACTGACAAACTAATAAGGGCTTGCCTACATGAACAGTTAGTTTGCAGCAAGCTAGGGTTTAAATCTACCCCACACTAGCCTGCCCACAAACTAAGTGTCTGTGTGTACCCTGCTGCCACACACTAAAAGTTCTGTAATGCTCTCTGATCTATTCCTGTTTCAAAGCGGAACAGATTTGAGCGCATAGGAGAACTTCTAGTGCACTGCAGCAGTGTCCACACAGACAGTTAGGGTGACCAGGTGTCCGGTTTTTGACCACAACGCGCGGTTGAAAAGGGATCTTGACAGCTCCAGTCAGCACTGCTGACCAGACCATCGACTGTCTGGTTGGCAGCGCCACGCAGCGGGGCTGGTAGACTCCCTGCTAGCCTCCATGCTGCGTGGCTCCCGGGAAGCAGCCAGCATGGCCCCCTCCGGGTCCTACAGGCAGGGGTAGCCAGGGGGCTCTGCGTGCTGCCCCTGCCCTAAGCATCGCCACCTCAGCTCCCATTGGCGGAGAACCACGGCCAATGGGAGCTATGGGGGTGGCACCTGTGGACAGGGCAGCAGGCAGAACCGCCTGGCTGTCCCTCCACCTAGGAGCCTGAGCAAGGGACATGCCGCTGCTTCCAGGAGCTGCTTGAGGTAAGCGCTGCCCAGAGCTGTACTCCTGACCCCCTCTCAGGCCCCAGCCCCCTGTCCCAGGCCCAGCCCTGATCCACCTCCCGCCCTCTGAACCCATTGGAGCTCCAAGCGACCATACCTGCAGATGCTCAGGTAAACAAAGCGTCTCGCGGCCTGACAGGGGCTTACCCTGAACAAGCCATGATCCAAGTTTGGGAATCCTTGTTCTAGTTTGATCCACATCAAATCAAATCTTTGGCTTAAAAAAAAAAAAAAAAAAAAAAAAAAAAAAGAGCATGAAAAACTTCAACTCTCAGAATGTTTTCTTTCCCTCCCTCCACTATCATGCATAGTGTTTTTAAGACAGCCTTAAAGTGAATAAAATAAAACATTAATGTAAATAGAAACAACATAATTAAATGTAGGAATAAGTTTAGCAGGATAGCTGCAGTCTGTCAACTCAATTTCTATTGAAAATAGATTTAATACTTCAACATATTAAAAATTTAGAATATTTTGACTCCCTGCATTTGGCTTTTACATTAATGTAGAATGATCTTCTATAGAAGCTTTTTGCTTCTGTGGCAAACCTAAGCACTTATGCCCTGCAGAGAAAGAATGAACTCAACATTTTCAGCAAGAAAATCTACTTTACTTAATGCCAAAATAATGGAGAGAAATGTATGAAGTATTAATTCAATTTGAAGCAGAACTGACCTGTAAAGACAGAATTATCCATTTAAACCCATGTTATTGGCATGAAGCAGAAACATATTTGAAGAGATTTGGAACTTCTAAAATGTAAGTTAGTTCTGTGTATTCATATGCCAATGTCACAATACGGAAAAAAGACTGAACCATTTCATATATATATATACCAACAATTTTAAATTCCCTAAATACTTCACCAAAACAACTTAGTAGTTCTTCCGCATCATTAAACAGATCAGTGGCAATCTGCTATTGTCTCATAGCTGACTGGAATTCTGTTATTAAATGAATAAATTCTTCTTAGACTGTGGAATATTACTTTTCAAGTCTGTGAACTGAATATATGAAAGCTTTTACAAGTTAGTCAAAATTGTTCAGACATGGTTCTGAAAAGAATGAACAATGTACACATCTACCCAGATATAACGCTGTCCGCAGGAGCCAAAAAATCTTACCACATTATAGGTGAAACCGCATTATATCGAACTTGCTTTGATCCGACGGAGCACTGCTTTACCATGTTATATCCGAATTCATGTTATATTGGGTCGCGTTATATCAGGGTACAGGTGTACTAGAAAGTACAAGTATTTGTACAACAGGGAGTCTGCTTTAGCCCCGCTGCACCACCAACTGGAAGCTGCCCACGGTAAGCACTACCTGGCCAGAGCCCACACCCCTCATGCCTTCTTGCACTCCAGCCCGCTGCCCCAGCCCAGAGCCTCCTCCTGCATACAAACTCCCTCCCAGATCCTGCACCCTCTCCTGCACCCAACCTCCTGCCCCAACCCTGAGCATCCAGCACATCCTGGCAGCCTGCCGCTTCCCATTGTTCCCACTGGCCAGGAACAGTGAACCGCAGCCACTGGCAGCTGCAGGGGGCCATGCCTGTGGACCATCAACGTAAACAAAATGTCTCATGGCCTGCCAGCGGACTATCCTGCTGGACCACATGATAGGGCAGTGGTGGGCAACCTAAGCATTAAGGACCATCCAACAAGGATCCCATTACATACACAATTAAGGACATAAAAATATCGGATTCATTAAAAGAGCAACACAACCTACATCCATGAAAATAAGAGCACCTTTATAAACCATTGCTTCAATTCTGCAGTCAAACTAACTGTACGTCCAAACAGGAAGTTAATGTACCTGAACATTTGCTACGTAACTTATCTAGATGGTGGTGCAATACAAAAATTCTCTACTAACGAGTTAAAATTCATACTTAGCGCCTTACAGGAACTATCTTCATTAACTCCCTTAACATTTTCTGTAAGAAGTGATTACCAAGTTCAAGTATGCTTCTTCATTTTTTTCAAATGGGTACACTAAACAGAAAAGGCTAACAATATGATTGATATAGAGCAATTAAATACCATATAGATTACAACTAAATTGTTTCAACCAATAAATTCTAAATCTTAAACTCTTTTAAGCAGCATAGCATAGATAACTATGTAAAAACCCATGCTGTTGTACAAGTCCAATTCAGAAAGTAACAAAAAAGCAGAAAATAGCTGAGACCTTAACAACGGGACAGTAACAGACCGTGAACCCCTATAACAATTGAACCTGGTGAGATTCTAAACAAAAGAATTCTCAACTATGCTTGTAGCTGTTTCCATCACTTCACACTAATTTGAACATTCTAGGCTTCAGTGTGATGATCCTGGAATCTTTTTATTTACATAATCCATTTGTACTGTATTACATACTACCAACAGTCTAACAAACAAACGTATATAGCGTGCTCAATATGTCTTGGCCTGATTCTAATCTGGAAAACTGAGTTCTGCCTACCTAGATTCTCTTACAGATTTGAATTGGATACAGTATGCTTCACTTCCTGTTATAAATTTTGCACTGTTATACATTGTTAAACAGCAGCTGTATTCCACCCCAGAACACTCCGTAATGGGTACAGTGATTCCTATGTACACAAGATACTTTGATTCTTCTCATATGAAAGGCACTATTAAAAACTCGAGTTCCCTAACTAATCATCACCTATTTTAGCATGATGAAATCACCTTATTGTCCTCCCACTGTAATTTTATGAATGATATTATCAAAACATTACTGAAACAAAATGTTGTTATCGCCCAATTTCAGGATTCAAAAATTATGAGTCAGGCTTCAGTCATGAGTAGCTTTAAAAAATCATAATTTAAAAAAAAGTAAACTTCAGAGTCTTTATTTACCTTAGAGTTGAGCCTTTATTGTTCACATTTTCAGACTTCCCCTTTCCGTCCCCCAAAACGAGGGCTAGAAATTTAATTTTTTTTTTTTTAAACAAACAGGGAAAGTCAGATTCTCATTGTTACACGACTCAAGGAGCAGGGGCATTAAAAAAATCAAGTATCAGAATTGTGAACATGTTATTGATGTAAAGGAAAAGATAATGCATTGCTTTCAAACACAGCACATATACAAATCGGTCAAATGCCAGTTTATCAAGACAACTGCACTCAAAACAGATATCCACATAATTCCAAGAATTAGACTTTTCTGTAGCACTCAACACTTTTGTATATGAGCACATCCCACAGATTAATGAGTTTATTCTGACAAGAGAAACCATATCACAGAAGGGGAACTTAGGCACAAAGAGAACAACTTGTTCTCAGGAAATTTGTGGCAGGGCTGGAATCAGACATCAAATGTTCCGAGTACTACTCCGAAGTGAGCTAAGGCAGGGAGGCTTGTTTTTAAAAAGTCGTAAACGCCAACAGAAAACCAGTTTTTATTCAGGGGTGAGGATGGGACAGACATAGCCTTTTTTAACTACAACAGAGTTGGGAGTTTCTATCTTGCTTCTGTGGAAATAGTGCTAAATTAGAGAACATAAGTTTAAGAAACTTTCCCTCACCTTACTTTGGCCAGTCTAACATCAGTTTCCACAGAAACCAAGTCAGTCAAAACCTAAAAAACTCACTTGTTAACTACAGTAACAAATGTGGGAAATATGAATTATGAAAACTTAGCTGAGAGCCATAGATTTCTACATTTGGAGTGATTCAATTTAAATTTTTTAATTAAAAATGAAGGGAACATTCCTACTGCAACAGAAGTAATTTCTGGAAGGAAAATTAGTTAATTTATCCTGCCCTCGTAATCACACCAGATACCCACACAGTTTTAATTGGCCAGGAAAGTTTCAACGCCTCCTTTCATAACTTCATTTGTAACTTTCTCTTCGTCAGCATCCATAAATTATAAATTGTCAGAACGGACACAGATGAAATGTCCAACCTGTTTTGAAAGCATCCATGACAGGTTAGAGAAGGCACCTCCCGTCACCACCACCTTGAATTCTGAGGGTTGGCCCTTCATACCAGTCAGTGATTTCAGAAGAGAAAGTCACCATAACATTCTCTCTGCTTAACTAGCAATGAAGAAATCTCACCCTCAATCTGCCAGATATATGATAAAAGCGACAAAGAGTCCAGTGGCACCTTATAGACTAACAGACGTTTTGGAGCATAAGCTTTTGTGAGTGAATACCCACTTCATCAGATGCGTGCATCCCCCATGAAAGTTTATGCTCCAAAACGTCTATTAGTCTATAAGGTGCCACAGAACTCTGTCGCTTTTTTACAGATCCAGACTAACACAGCTACCCCTCTGATACTAGGATATATAATGTTGTTAATGCTAACAGCCAAAGGAACACACAAAACTGGTTTTGAGGTTGATATTGTAATAAATGAAAGTTTCTGAGAACATCAATGTCTGGAAGCAGATATTTAACATCCTCGGACTCTATAGACCAGGGGTTGGCAACCTTTCAGAAGTGGTGTGCCGAGTCTTCATTTATTCACTCTAATTTAAGGTTTCGCATGCCAGTAATACATTTGAAAGTTTTTAGAAGGTCTCTTTCTATAAGTCTATAATATATAACTAAACTATTGTTGTATGTAAAGTAAATAAGGTTTTTTAAAATGTTTAAGAAGCTTCATTTAAAATTAAATTAAAATGCAGAGCCACCCGGACCAGTGGCCAGGACCTGGGCAGTGTGAGTGACACTGAAAATCAGCTTGCGTGCCGTGCCATTGGTTGCCTACCCCTGCTATAGACTATACTTACTCTAATGAATAATTTTTTTTATAAGTTAGAATAAAGTGCATTCTCTTGCTTTAGTCTTAGACCTGAGAATTTGATATAAGGAAGTCTTCTAAAAGGCAGAAGAGACCTTGAGGCATCTGCACTTTTACTAACCAGTCCTCAAACTACAAAGTACATGAACATTCTACCTTTTCCAATGAACTATCACCACAGAGACACATTTAAAAAAAACCTTAGGCACAACTGAAAACTAAATGGGAGAATTCTGTACTGGTAACAATTCTCACCAGAATGGATATGAAGTTATTTCTTTTCAACAGGTTAGATTATATATGGAATTAAGTTTCTGAGGGTGAGAACTGCATATCAACGCTGTGAATTCAGAGATGACCAAAACTGAAGTTTAATCATTGAAAGTTTCATGTTATACCAAAAGTAATGTTCATTATGCACACAAATGGTGCTGTAGTTTTCCTCTTCAGGACCCTCTATAACTCACTCATTTTTAAATAGCGTCACCAAGAATGTGTCTTCTTTTGTGAAATTGTGATTATTTTAAACAGATATGGATATAAACTTCTAAATCTAACACAGACCCAGAAAGAAACACACATTCAGTTGTAAGAGGCACCAAGCTTGTACAAATAGGCATCTCCTTTTGGATGATCAACTAGACATTATTCAATACCATTAACATTGAAAAAAATAAACAGAATACAAAAGAATTTTCAAACAATTTCAAAATTCAGTTATATTCTGAGTGTTTAGCAGCAAAGAAGCCTTTCCCTCATAGTACAACCTCTAATATGCTGCTTCAGAAATGGTAAATTTATTTCCTTAAGATGTGAGAATACAATCATTTAACCCTTAGATGCCAATAATTTATGTGCAGTGTTAATGACCACCTTGATCGATCGGTCCATCAGCTCTCACAGAGAGCGCACTGATCACAACATGTCATTCCTGTTGTTCTAGTCTAGCCAGTCCTTCAGCTACCCAGTGGCTCTGCTGTCAGTGGCACTGGATACCCGATCGACATAGCGCATCGTAGTCCAGAACCCCCGAGTGATATGTCAGCCTCAGCCTCTGAAGTAGCTGGGATTACAGGCACATGCCACCGTGCCCGGTACTAACGACCAAGGTAATATAATGGTTCAATACCCTTGTATGCATGCCCTTCTATATTAGAAAGGTAACCTATAATTTATCCCCTAAATTGTGTGAAGATTTGTGTCTATGACTTTATGTACAGCAAATGACTTGAGTTTTAATTTTGGTAAAACATGTACTACACTAACATATGCCCAAATAAATTGTGACGCTAAAAGCATGGCATACCATTTTCTGCTATTTTCTATATGCTACCAATGTTCCAATTAATACCAGCAAGAGGCAGCTACTTCATGATGATGGATAACACTTTTTTCCATGGCAGTGGCCTATAACCTTGTGTGGAACTTGAAAAAAAAAAAAACAGAATCTTACCATAATATTTCATTAGCTAAAGCCTCATGAGATGTGATAAATCCAGAGAGAAGAGAGCTTGCCTTTCACTGTATCAGGCAAACATCGTGCATCCCAATTTAAGAAGAATTTTTTAAAAAGCAGAAGATTCCTTCCCCTCAACCCTCCGTCCCATTAAAAACAATAAATATCAAAGGGCCTGTGTGTCAGGATGCACTGTTCAGCTTAATATAAATTTCTCAAACAAGGTAGATAAAGGCAAGGTCCAATCTCACTGTGCTCTGAAAAATGCAGAGCAAATAAATTATTATTTAACAGATAATACAGCAGGAAGATAATTTGTGACATCAAACCTGCAATTCCAAATCCAAACAGATTCTGTATGTGGAGGAGAATGAAAATGTAATCACTATCAATCTGAAATTTAATCAGCTAAAAAAGTAGTTTCAAACCCTACTTCTTTTCTAAATCCCCTTGCTAATTTTTAAAAGCAGCAAAGAGTCCTGTGGTATCTTACAGACTAAAAGACGTATTGGAGCCTGAACTTTCATGGGCGAATACCCACTTCGTCAGATGCATGCTAATTTTTGTGGTTTTAGAACTATACTTTCCAATTTTCTCATTTTTTTTCTGTCCCTTGCTGTTGCGTGAAAGGCTCATATACATGAAGTCCTATTGAATTCTCTGAACACATGCTCAACAAAAAAAAAAAAAGTACTGAAATTATTAATATTCCTCACCCAGCAAAAAGAGTTACCAAAATAAATGTTTTTATTTTCAAACAAAACCTAAATGTGGGGCCTAAATCTACACCCAGCAACTGTTGTCAGAAGTGCTGTCAGACTGTCAATGCATACTCCCTGCTCACAACAGGACCACATGCTGGCGACATGAGAACACAAATACACCTGCAATGGGGAAACAAATCCCATGAAATGTTTCAGAGCTGACTATGCAGCAGAATAACTGATTGTTTTTTTAACTTTACTGGATAGATAACTTTTGGGCCTGTCACTGCCTCCAGTGTACCTTGAATCTAGAAAACTGAACTGAGCACTAAAAGCATGTGTTCGTTCTTCCCATCCACATCCAGCAGAGGGAGACTTGGCTGTCTAGCTTGCTTTACATCGTGAGTCTGTTTTTGTTAAATGGGGGTATTTAAATGTCCTGCTGTCAATCAAAACGTACTTCCTACAATCACAACCAGCTCCTCCGTAAATATCCCAGCGCTTGGTCTCTACAAATAACAGACTCCAAACCTGAGCCAGGCAGCTGGGGTCAGAACCGAACAGCCAGTTGAGCCGCCGAGCCCCCAACTTGTTTCTTTGTTTAAATGTCCGTGAATATCCCACCACCACCACCACACACACACACACACACCGCTGCTGCTTCGGGCCTCTCTCACGCACAGTTTACAAAACACACACGAGCCGGCCGCGGCTGGGGAAGCCGCTTGGGACCGGATAAGAAACGTCAAACCCAGGAAAGGCAGGCACGGACCCAAAACACGAAGTGAGCCACGAAGCCCAGGCACGGCCGCCGCCGGGAGCTCCCGGCGCCGGGGAGCCCTGACGGCCCGGGGCAGGCACTAGGGAAGAGGACGTTATCCCTCACCCCCTCTCCCCCACTGAGCGGCCAGCATCTCCCACCCCTGCATGACGGAGGCAATCGGGGGGAATCCCCCCCACCCACATTTAGCGCCCACTCCCCCGCCCCGCGAGCTAACTTCTGGGCAGCTGCTGCCCCCCGCTCTCCGGCGGCCCGAGAGCCCCTCATCTGTTGCTCCCTTTACTTTGCTGGGTGACACCCCCCCAGTGCCGGAGTCCCCCCATGCGGCTCCCCGCGGGGGCGGGGAGCGGGTTTATGCCGCTCGGGGGCGTGGGGCAAGAGGGCATCTGGGGGCGGGGGAGCTCGCAGCTGCCCTGCCAGGAGGTCCGGGCGCAGAGGCTCGAGGGGTCCCCGCCGGGGGTCCGCATCCCCCCATTGTTTCCCGCTGGTAGCGGTTGTTGTTACCGGAGTAGCTTCCACTCCCGGGCTGTTCCCCTCATCTCCCCCTTCCCACGGCGCCGGCGGGGGCTCCCCTCGCCCCGCGGGCTCCCGGCCCCTACCTGCCGTGGAACCAGTCCTTGCAGATGTCGCACTCGATCATGAAGCGGCTCACATCGTAGGGCTCCCGGCACACACAGTACACTGGGGTCGCGGTCGCCGCTGCCGCTCCGGCCATCTTTAAAGAACTCACTGACTGAGCCACCCTCCCCCTCCAACAGCCGCCACCAGCGGCACCAATAACAACAGCGCGCGCGCGCCAGCCCCACGGAGCGCGCGCGCCAGGGGCGACACGAGAGAGAGCGCGCGCGCGTGCGGCCCACACAGTCATTTAGCCAGTGAACGCTGCACAGCTGAGCATGCGCGCCTGGGAACTTCGCCTCCGGAGAGCGGCAGCCGCAGCTCGGAGACGTACGAGCGGATGCGACACTTGAGCGTGCCCGCCAGCCGTCTACGCTATATTGGATGCGCGACAGAAAAGCACGTGCCACAACTCCCTTTGGAGGCGGAGCAGGCAGGCCGCTAGGGCACGCGCTCGCTCCTCCCCCCGCGTGACAGTTCCGGGCGGGGGAGGGGGCTAGAGATGGGGAGCGAAGGGTTCCGCGAGGACACAGAGAGAAAGAGCTCGAGCGCCGGGAGGGGGGAAGAGCCGGCTCCCTTATGTAACCGAGCGGGGCAGACGGGGCTGCCGCCTCCCCTCTACGGAAAGTGCCGACAGCTGCCGGACTTGCCCGAAGTTCTAGACTTTGTTTTTTTTCACGCTTGTGAATGAGACGCGCGCGGGGCGGGGGGCCGGGGTCCCCTATCGCGGGGGCGGCGCAGCAGTGCCCGCGGCACCTGGGCATGGGGAGCCGGGGGGGAGGGGCTGGCGTTATAGGGACACTAGAGTCTGGCGGCTCGGGACATTGCTGGGATTTCCATGGGGCCTGCCTGGTGTAATACAGGACACATGGTTGCTGGCGCCAGGTGGCACGAGCCATTTGCTGGGAGTCCAATGTTGCTATAGGGACTCGGGGTTTGGCATGAGGCAGCACCGAGCATCTGCTCAGAAGCTGGTCGCAGGGCACCACGCTATGGGGCAGTGGAGTTCAGCCTGTGGTTTGCAGCCCCCTAGGGGTCCGTGTACTATGTCTAAGATTTCCAAAGGGGTGACCACCTCTTGAAATGTTTTAGGGGTCCTCAAATTAAAAAAAGGTTGACAACCACTGTGACATGCAGGAGGGGTAAAAATCGATTTTATAATGATACACAAAAACCCAATTTTTTAATTTAAATTGGACTTTTTTTTTACATAATATTTTTCCATTTAAAAATAAACCGAATTAAAATGAAATCTGATTTTAATACAAAATATGTTAAGGCCTACAGTTATAATCTTTTAAGACATTAAATTAAAAAATATGCTTAATCCGTGAGTCTGTATCAAACACTTTTCCATTAAAGGCATCTTTTCTGTATAAAGAAAGAATTGGGAGTAAAACATCTAGTGTTTATGGTCAAGGTTTAAATATGGTACAATAGGTCACATACTGTATTAAGGGGTTGATCCTGTCACTGTGCTACTGGGTGAAAGAAAAAGGCATTTGGACCTGACCTCTGACTACAGGAAACATCTTTATGATCTCATCAAGCTCATCCATTCAGCTCACCTGGATGCTCTCCTGCTCCTGTTTGATAGCTTTTCCCACTGTGACACCTAATTGGCTCAATGCTCATATTATGAATATTGTGACTTCACCCACTTTCACTCCAGCGCATGATAAAACACTAATCTGCCCAGTAACTACCAGCCCTTGCTTCTGGATGGGTCTGGCCACTTCAAGCAAATTACATTGCTCTGTTTCCATACATGTGTACACAGAGAGACAAACAGAAATCCATTAATTTCTCAACTCCCTTTCAGTCTCCAAACAAATAAAATACTGTAGTGCAAAAGGTATGTGGGTTATGCTAGCAAAAGTCTTGGCTTGTTGTTTGTTCTTTTGTTTTTGGGGGAGGGGGAATATAACAAGGAAGAAGGAGCAGAGTATTCTTCAGAGTGCAGCCTCTAGTGTTGATTTCAGTACCTGGGAACTGGAGAAAAAAAACTGATATGGCTGAGGGTAATAAAAAAAACAAAAACCCTATTTGGGGATGCTTTCAAGAAATCCTGTACCAGTGGGTAAAAAGAGAGCACATGCCAAATGTAAACAGTGCAACAAAGAGATGCAAGGCCTGGTTGTCAGAATGAAAGAACTTTATGAAAAATGCTCCTCAGAAGGCACTGACTTTGAAGAAAATGATATGGACATATCTGAACAATCTGGATCAGCTGGTTAGTAAACATTTTTGCACCCTTCTTATGGCTTGCCTACCATGTCTTACTATGCTAGTAAATGATTACCTGATTGTTATACATTTGTATTTTGGGTGAATTATGTATGAATTTCAAAATGTTTGTGTTCAACATATAACTGGTATGTTAGTAGGACAGGGATTTATCAATTACATTTTTACTGTCAGTGCTGGACTTGTGAAATGATTTTTATTGCTCAATATAATTAAACATCTTAGGTGAAGATTTCCTGTCTAAAAATAAAGTTTTATTAGGCATTTATGAATTTTAACATTTTTAAAAAAATCAAGCTGTTTGGTATGTTAGATATAAGAACTTAAATAGATTCAGATAATCCTTATGGTTTATTAATTATTTTCCCTATAAAAAAAGGTGTAGAATAACTTTTATAATTTAAATAGTAGTACAGACAACTGCAGTAGGAGGAATCTTTCCTTTACAGTTTTTTTTAAAAGCAATATACTGGGTGATACTCAATACATGAGTGACTTTTTTTACCATTTTTTTTCAGGGTCCAACTCAGGCAAAAGGAATATGAACTGCCATAATCTGCAGTGTCTACAATTTCAGAGTCATCTATTGATACCACTAGGCCTGCAACTAAACAGACATCAGACAGTAAATTACCTGTATTAAAAAAAGACTCTTTGTCATCCAGTAAAACCATGGATGCGTTTATAATCAGGACCAGCAAATCTAGAAGAAGATAACGTAGGGAACCTGAAAGATATATGGGTGCAGTGCCCAACTGGTGCATCTTCTAGGCCAGTGGTTCTCAAACTTTTGTACTGGTGACCCCTTTCACATAGCAAGCCTCTGAGCACGACCCCCCCTATAAATTAAAAACACTTTTTAATATATTTAATACCATTATAAATGCTGGGGGGCAAAGCCAGGTTTAGGGTGGATGCTGACAGCTTGCAATCCCCCCTGTAATAACCCCAACCCCCAGTTTGAGAACCCCTGTTCTAGCCAAAATTTAAGTACAACTCCAGGAGTAAAAAGAAAGTAGTGTTGAAATTGCCGAGTACTTGTGTAACAGCCACTTTGCTTCAGCTTCCCCAAAGAGAGCAGGAGGAACCAAACTAATTCTCTCTCAAGATGTATGATGGAATTCAGTGGTTGACTGTTTTGAGCTGTTTATTAAGAACTGGCCTATTCTGATGAAAATTTGTGAAGAAAATTGTGACAAAATAGATGGGATTATCATAGACAAAATAGTCAGCATCGGCCTAAAGAGAAATGTATAAGACATGCTGAAGTTACTGAAATCTATTTCCATAGCCTTGGACAAACTTCTTAGTGTATGTGCAATATGCCTCAGGTGGCACATCACCAGGATTCATCACCAAATTTTGGTCTCCTGGTTGGATCATTAGCTTCTCCGGCCCAGGACAGGTACTGACGGGGAGTGCAATGTGGATGCTGATCCATGCCCTCCTTGGGCAAACTCTAGAAAGATTATTGTTGTGTTGCTGACACTGTTAAAATTTGGAAAGAAATGCAAGAGACACTGAAGAAAGAAGAGCCAACAACAAATTTAAATTGCAGGCAGTAACGAAGTAAATGAATCAAGCACTTACTCCAGCTCTTTTCCATGCCAGTATTTTCAATCAAAAGTATCAGGGACCAGGGTAGATGCCTAACGGCTGAAGAGCATGCTGCTGTTATAACATGGACATCTAATAATCACCCCTCAGTCATCCAACTATAATAAATGTCAAATCTGGAGGTGAACCACTCAAGCAGTACGTGTTTTCTGATGTTTTAAAGAAAGTCACACCATTGAACTGGCTAAGCATCTGGGACCAGAGTTAGTTGAAGTGCTAATTCAGCTTTTGACAGCAATAGCTTTTTCTGCAGGCACAGAATATTTTCTTCGTTTGGACTAATTCACTCAAAGTTGAGAAATCAATTGGGAGTTGAAAAAGCTGGAAAATTTGTCTCTCTCTTCCAGTCTATGAATAAAAATGAGGAGGAAGGGGATGTGATCTACTAGTTTTATAAGTCTGAAGGACAGCCTAAGTAATTTACAAAACTGATGTCTCATTTTCAAGAAACTTCGGGAGTAGGAACTTAAACTCCAGTCACTTTCACTTAGGCATATTTGGAAATTTTCTGAGGCTGACCTGAAATAATCAATTTAATTCAATGACTACAGTTAATCCCACTGCTCCTTTAATAGATCACTTAGTTGTAAATGTGAAATTAAAAAAGAAATGTATTTGTTTTGTTTAAGAAAAATAAATGTTATATATTGTGTGTTTAATTAAATTCCAGTTACCATTCTAATGCAGCTTGTCACAAAACATAAGCAAAAAGTTAATTATCTAATAAGAAATATCTTTCACTATTTTCTTGCATACTAAATATGTACAATTAATATGAATCTGAAAATATTAAGCTATATCACTACTTAAATAAATGTATATAGTGTACCTTCTCAAGGAGCAAAATAATAGACCGAATTTAGTGCAAAGGCCCGACCTAGTTGTAAATCAGCATGGTTTGAGGTTTCAGAGTAGCAGCCGTTTTAGTCTGTATCCACAAAAAGAACAGGAGTACTTGTGGCACCTTAGAGACTAACAAATTTATTTCAGCATGAGCTTTCGTGAGCTACAGCTCACTTCTTCAGATGCACAGAATGGAACACACAGACAAGAGATAGTTATACATACAGAGAACATGAAAAGATGGAAGTACGCATACCAACAGGAAGAGTCTAATCAATTGAGACAAGCTATCATCAGCAGGGGGAAAAAAACTTTTGAAGTGATAATTAAGATGACCCATAGAAGGTGTGAGGAGAACTTAACATAGGGAAATAGATTCAATTAGTGTAATGACCCAGCCATTCCCAATCTCTGTTAAGGCCTGAGTTAATTGTGTCTAATTTGCATATTAATTCGAGTTCAGCAGTCTCTCTTTGGAGTCTGTTTTTGAAGTTTTTTTGTTGCAAAACTGCCACCTTCAAGTCTCACTGAGTGGTTAGAGAGGTTGAATTGTTCTCCACTGGTTTTGAATGTTATGATTCCTGATGTCAGATTTGTGTCCATTTATTCTTTTGCATAGAGACTGTCCGGTTTGGCCAATGTACATGACAGAGGGGCATTGCTGGCACATGATGGCAAATATGTTGGTAGATGTCGCCGTGTGAACGAGCCC
>NC_133769.1:109710720-109744532 GCF_003597395.2 Chelonoidis abingdonii
TGTTGGTATGCATACCTCCACCTTTTCATGTTCTCTGTATGTATAAATATCTCCTGTCTGTGTGTTCCATTCTATGCATCTGAAGAAGTGAGCTGTAGCTCACGAAAGCTCATGCTGAAATAAATTTGTTAGTCTCTAAGGTGCCACAAGTACTCCTGTTCTTTTCATGGTTTGAGGGTGATACGAACTAAAGAGAATTCACCTTTCTTTAGAAAATAACTGCAGTACAAACAGAAAAGTTTATTAAAATTTATTTAAATTGAAGCTTTCTACTTGGTGATTTAAATCATTTTAGTTTAAATCAGTCCACCCTGGAATAGGTAGGACCTGGTGTGAGGAGGCATAGGGCATCTGCTGGGAGGGGCACAGCATTATAGGGACATGTAGGGCTTGGCACCGAGCAGCACAGGGCACTTACTGTAACATCTACAGGGCATGGTGCTATAGGAATATATAAAGCCTGGCACTAGGCAACACAGAGTGTTTGCTAGAAAGTCCATAGGGCATGGCACTGTAGGGACATACAGGGCATTGATTCATAGAATTTAAGAGTAGCTGGGAACATCATGATCATCTAGTCTGACCTGCTCATCACAGGCCATAGGGCCTCACACACCCACTCTTATAATAGGCCCATCACCTCTGGCTGAGTTACAGAAGTCCTCAAAACTTGATTTAAAGATTTCAAGTTATAGAGAATCCACCATTTACTCTAGTTCAGCCCATGCCCCACAATGCAGCGGAAGATGAAAAATCCTCAAGGTTTGCCAATGTGACTTGGGGAAAGATTCCTTCCAGACCCAAAATATCAGATCAGTTAGACCCTGAGCATGTGGGCAGGACCCACATTTCCAGACCCCTGGAAAATAATTCTCTGTAATAACTCAGAGACCTCCTCATCTGGTGTCCCATCTCCATCCATTGGAGATATTTGCTAATAGCAGTCACAGATGGGCCATACGCCACAGTAGGCAATCTCACAGTACCATCCCCTCAGTCTTGAAACAAGTTGCAATTTTTGCCACCACTACTCCCCTGAGAAGGCTGCTGTAGAACTTCCCTCTGATGGATGGAAACCTTCATCTAATTTCAAGCCTAAACTTATTAATAGTTTATATCCATTTGTCCTTGTGCCAATATTGGGCTTAATTTAAATAATTCCTGTCTCTCCCTGGTGTTTATTCCTCTGATGTATTTATAGAAAGCAATCATACCCCCTCAATTTTCATTTTGTTAGGCTAAACAAGCCAAATTCTGTAAGTTTCCTTTCATAAGGTAAGTTCTCCATTTCTCTGATCGTCCTTGTAGTTCTTCTCTGCCACTGTTCCACTTTGAATTCATTATTCTTAAACATTGGAGACCTCATCTGCATGCAGCATTCCAGGTGAGGTCTCACCAGTGCCTTGTATAATGGTAAAAACACGTCCCTATCTGTACTAGAAATACTCTAGACAAGACACGATAAATCGATCCCTGATACATCGAACACTACCCACCGATTTGGCGGGTAGAATAGATGTACCCTTAGATATCACTGCGATATAAGAACCCACAGAGCTTGCAAATGCTTTTTGATTACTAGCATTGCCATCTTTCAGCATTTGGTTTGCAGGTTAAAAAAAAACATGATGTCATACCTCAGTGGAAAATTTTTACCAATCTGAAGTAAAATTTAGAAATTTTAATGTCCTTCACATTAGATAAATTTGGACTACCTTCCAAAACAAGCTGAAGGAACTACTGCTGAGGGCAGTTACAAGAGAGGGACGCTTTAGTATTTTTCTGTGACAAAGAAAAATCATTACAGCATGTGAAGAAAGTAAGTTCTTCCTTTTGAAATGGTGAAGGATTTCTCACCCCTCTGCCCCCCTACCATGTGTTTGAAGAAAGGGACAGATTGCTGTGGTGTATTTGCATTTCTTTACATTGCCCAATATCTTCTGTATAAGGGAGCCATTTAAAACAGGAGGAAGTTATGGGACACAATGGATTGTACAGTGTATGGTCTTGAATAAGTCTCAAAGAGGTAGCAACAGAAGAAAGAAAACTTTGAGTGAACCTATGTATAGAATGTTACAGTTATTCAGTTATTTTAATTTTCAGCATCTATCTGTGGCATAAGGTCCTTCAGAATATTTAAAACAAACTATTTCATATGGTTTAAGATCTACAAAGCATTATTTAACTAGTCAATATTAATCTCACACAAAGAACTTTGTAAGTGTGTAGTCACATCAGTGATGTGAGTATATTACATTTCAAGAATATTAGTTTTCAAATTAAAAAAATAATCTTAGGATCCCAGAAAATACAATTAAGGTTACACTTTTCAAACAAGCCTCCTAAACAACCGTCACTCTGCCCTTCCCTTAGGGTGACCAGACAGCAAATGTGAAAAATCGGGTCAGGGTTGGGGGGGTAATAGGAACCTATATAAGAAAAAGACCTAAAAATCAGGACTGTCACTATAAAATCGGGACATCTGGTCACCCTGCCTTCCCTTCTCCCCAATACAGATGCCCTGTGAAAATCAGAAACTCACATTAGAGATATGCTGAGATGGGAAGTGGGCTGTCAGGAGCTGAGGGATGGGGAGGCGTGCAGGAGCCACTCAATAGGACTGGAGAAGGGGAAGCACTAGCACTTACCTGTTTTTTCCAGTCAGTGAACCAACTGTTGTTTCCAGAAATAAAACTGACTTCCGATGAACCTGGCTGTTACAGCTATCCCCCTATTCCATTTTGTTTCTTACAGCTGTCCCCATACTCCATTTTGTTTTTGTTCTCCTCCTGTGGCCGCCCCTCCCTGGCTGTTAAGTTGTTTACCAGGGCCACTGCCCTTCTCAAAGGGAGGGCCCCTTAAGTTGTTTACCAGGAGCCATTGCCTCTCAAAGGGTATGGCCCTTGTGCTTAAGTGGGACCACTGCCAACTTTTCAAAGTGTTTATCCTTTATCACCCAATTGTGCTTAACCTGGTGCTCTCTGCTCTGCTGGGTAGTTTCTACTAGCCTATCTTCTGCAAGGACGAGACACACACACAGCACACAGTGCAGTATATTGCTTTTATATGATAGGTATAAGAAACACACCCGCCAACCGGGACTGCTGCACGTTTGCTAGTTCTAAGCAGGGTAAGTCGAGTCCAAAGCAGCAAAACGATCCTTACTAATATAACTTTATGCCTAATAGCATGATATAAACAAACATACATAGGCAGTGGAGCTTTTCCCACAATCTGGACTATCTCTGATGGCAAAGGCCAGGCTTGTCTAATACACGCCGGTCTTCCCAGGCCTAAGCGTGTCTAACCTGCTACAACAACATTTGCTAACACACATGCACCTCTTTTTAGTTAACCTGTCCTGAAAGGTCGAACAGCCTTTAGCTAATACCACCGTGACCAAAATTCTTTCCCAGTTCTCTTACAGGTATGCAATGTCCATGAGCTGCAAGACCCTATTGTGTTTTTTAATTCCTGGGCATTGAGTCATAGGCCCTCATGTGCTTTGAGTCACTATTGTACAGTGGATCTCTGTCCCAAGACAGTCTCCTGTGCTCACCTACAAGTTTTCCCTGGGCCTCCTCTCCTCCCCTGTATCAAGACGGAGCCAATCAGAAAGTACTTGGCGGGAAACTGCTCTGAGTTTGCCTTTAAAAAACAGACATTTTTGAAAACTAACATCAGAAAGTTCCTGCATTGCTGCTGGTCTTGATCAAGCCAGGGGTTCGGGGCGGTCATTTCTCTGCTCTCGTTTTATTTTTGAGATGTACCCCCGTTTTTTGAACCCCCCCCCCTACGAAAAAACGAATTGCTGCCTGAGAGATCTCCCCTGTAATTATTGAGGATTCGTAACCTATGCTTCTGATGGTTCTTTGCTGCTTCTGCCTTCGCTGACCTTTCGGGCTGGTAAGAATCCCTCTGTGAACCTTTTCTACTTATTTGATTTTATTATTTTAGCTGCTGGTCTGTATCTCCCCAGCACACAGACTCAAGCTAAACCTTGGTCTGTGTCTTAAAACTTCTCCTAAATCTCCGCGGCACTTGCCGCTAAAAAATAAGTTTGTGCCGCTTGCTAAGCTTGCTCCTTGGCTTTGCTCGGGTGTCTCTGGCTTTTCAGCTGTATCCACGCTCAGCCACCATCCCTTGGCGTTCCTTGGAGGCTGGATCCTGGCATCATGACTACTCTGCCCTCTGTAACGTCCCCATAGCATAAGTTGCACCATAGGTTTTGTTGGTTTAGTTTAATAAGTCCATAGTTTGTTAAGATTGTTTAAAGCTTGTTAAGTTTTCACCTGCCTTGTTTATAGTTTGCTTTGTTGTGTTGTTCCATATAGTTGATGCATGTTATAGTTTTGCTTTAGAATTGTGATATTTGTTGTTGTAAAATAGATAAGGTTTTTGTTTGCTTCCCCTCTCCCTCTGTTATAACTTTGTCTGTTTTCCCCGCTCCAATCCCCCCCTCTGTGTGCTCTCCGTGTCTCCCTGTTAAACTCCTTGCTGCTCCCCCCCACGTTTGGCATTCACACTCCGAACTTCCCAAACCTGGCTGCTTCTCCCCCTGTGAAACTTCCCAAACCCCTTTGCTGCTGTGTTCCTTTGTTTTCGGGTCTGCTTGTGCTTAAAAACCTCTCTCATAGCCCATTGTCCTTTACCCCACCAGGGCTCCAGAGTCTCTCGCTTGCTTGCAGCCAACACTCTCCTCTCATCAGTTGCCACTTAATCATTCACTTTCGCTCTCCCCTCTCCGTTTCCTTGACCCAGCCATTAGTACGCTCTTGCTATCACTAGCCTCACAATTAAGTCAGTAATTTTTTAACAGTGCATAATTTCACTTATCACCCATTATGTATTATTGCTCTGTATTTCATTTTACGTTGAAGTATAACACCTCATTGGTTGTGCCTCGACGTGTCCTAATATACTTATTATTTGCATTTAATACCATTGTGTTACATTGTATATAAGGCCACGCGAACCACGTAATCATTCTATCTAAGTATTGTTAGCCCATTTATATAGAAGCTAGCATTTTATTTTGCATTTCTTTTTGGTACGTTTTGCATTCCACACTTGTATCTAGAGTTGTTCCTATATAAAAGTTGATTGCTTATCAAATGTACTGTATCCCATTGTGCTGAACCCCTACTTACTGTTACCCACTGTTTAGAAATCTCCTACTACTGGTTCAATAAGAGAGCCCCCCCCCATCATTGTCTATTGTAAACACCCTATACACCCCATCCCATCGTATTTTATTGTTAAATTCCCACCACTTCCTTTCTCCTTTAATAAAGAAATTAACTGGCACCCCACCTGTGTGGTAATTGCTCCCCAAGATCCCATATACCTGCTGGCAGGGACAGAACCATGTAAGGTTTGTCAGCTGCAGGAGCATGGGATGTTGTAATGCCTTCCCCTGCCTTCTACATCGTGAGCTGATTCTGAATACGATCTCCAATCATCAGCTCTTTGGTGTGGCTGCCAGGAGCAGAGGGAGCTCATTTACTTCTGTGCACAGTACCTGCAGCGATCTGATAACTTAAGGAAGTTGTGACAGATTTGGCAGTTTCCTGCAATATCCTTGAAAAGCCTTACTGAATTAAGTTTAAATATCCGGAGTTCATGGTTTTAAATGCAAACCTTATATATTATTGTGGGCCTGGATGATCAACAGACTACATTGAGCAATATGGCAGATGAAAATAGTCTTTTGGAACAATACGTGTGAAGTGGATTTCTGGGGAAATATCATGGGGGAGGGGAGAGGGTTGGAAAGCAAAATCCTTATGCTAAAATCTAGCCTTTTGAAGCTATGCCCTGAGAAAGGGACCACTGATTACCTGTTCCCAGAATCTGAATATCAAAGGCTCAGGCTGCATAAAGGAAAGACTAATCTACGCATGGCACTAACCTAAGCTGAGACTGTTACGAGTTTGTAATCACAGAAAAAACTCCTGGTGGGGTTTGAAGGACGACTCCTCCCAAAACCCAGGCTGGAGTTGGGAGGTGATCTCTGGTAAGCTTATTAGCATGTGTGTAGGTTCTTTTATTGTTTTTAATATCTTTTCTCTGTAAGAATAAATGTGCTTGCTTAGAAAGAACTGTGTGGTAATTTATAACTGTGAGTAAGTATGCTGTTTTCAGCCTCTGGAGAGAGAGCAAAGTGCAGATGCTAGCCTGTTTAATCAGTCTGGCTTGCTGGGAATAACACCGTGTAGGCAGGAAACTGTGCAACCTGAAAAAACCCCAGTCAGGAGGAAAAGGGATGTGGGTCTCTATGACGGGGTCTGCTTACCCCGCACTAGCCCAGACAGGGTTAAGCCCCAGATATTGACAGTGGAAGTCCCTCCTCCCTGGGAAGACTGGACATGCTCCAAGTCCTCTAGTCGTATAAAGGGAGGGAGATCAGCTCATTCTGGACTGGAGGTTACAGGGGAAGGATCTGCCTGGGAAGCTCCTGTGGAGTGCCAGGAATCGAAGCCGTCCACGGCCCACCTGCATCCTGGTGACTGGAGGAAACCCTGAAGATGACCGGCCCTGCGGAACACAGAGGACCCAACACCTCATGGGAAACCCCAATGCAGACTCTGTGAGGAAGTGACCCAGGGAGGGTGATGGAGTAGTACCTCCCGCCTGGAGAAGCTCAGCGTGTTTTGGTAGGACCCCCCCGCTGAGTCAGTGGCAAGCCGCTGTCCCACTGTTAGGGCCCTGGGTTGGAGCCTGATGCAGTGGGTGGGCCCAAGCCCCCCTACCGGGGCAGCTACACCCCATAAGGGGCACCCCAACACTATAGACTCTGGTCACTAAGGTACGCTGCCTTGCACTGAAAGGTGGTGCTATAGACTTTGGCCGCTGGAACACGCTGCCCTGTACTAAAAGGCTGCTTCATGGACTGTGACTGATAACCCCTGACCCTAGGGGTGTGGATCTTCACACATGGGGGAGAATGGGGGTAAGACCCAGGACCTGCTAAAAGGTCCAGTGCCAGGAATCTAGACGACGGGAGCCCCACCGCCATCTAAGATGGATACAGAGAAGCTTCTAAAGTGGTTGCTGGGGAATCAGCAAGAGCAGGCTCCCAACAGCAACAGCAGCAGGCTCGCATGATGCAGCAGATGGCCAGCCAGCAGCAGTTACAGATGACCCAGCACCAGGAACAACAGCAGCAACTCCTTCGAGAGCTGGCTGCCCATCAATTACAACAAGAACGCCTAGTCCAACAAGTGGCAACTCTGCTGTGCATGCCAGGAGCGCCAGCCCCCACACGCACAGAAGCGGGATCTGGAGAGACTCTGGTGGGGCTGCTGGTTCGCCTCACTAAGATGGGACCAGGTGACGATCCCAAGGCATTCCTGGTCACGTTCAAGCAGATCACCACCACTGCTTGGTCACCCCTAGAACACTGGGCCACCAATCTAGCCCCTTATTTGATGGGACAAGCACAGATGGCCTACCGTAACCTTGATCCCTGAGAGGCCCTGGAGTACCCCCAGGTGAAAGCGGCCATTTTATACCAGACTGGCATTAGCCCTGAGACGTACTGCCAGTACCTCCGTAAAGAATGGTGCCCTCCTGGGACTTGACCTCGGGTCGTGGTCCAACAGGTACGGGATCTCTGTTGGAGATGGTTGGAGCCAGAAGTCTTGACCAGGCCTCAGGTGGCAGAGATGGTGGCACTCGTACAGTTCACCCAGATCTTCCCGGCAGGAGGAAAGGCATGGGTGCAACATCACCAACCGGCGACCTTGTCAGCAGCTGTGGGCCTGATGGAGGACTACCTGGCGGCCGAGGAAGCTGAGGCACCTCCATGGAGGTCTGGAAACCTGAGCAGCAGAGACGGGCCAGACAAGGGAAGCCCTCAGGGAGCGGAGGCTCGGAAATCTCTGTCCAACACCCGCTCTGCACCCACTAAGCCTCCCAGCCCCGAACCAAGACAGGGTCATTCGGACTCCGATTCGAAGGGAACAGCCCCACAAGAGGGCAGAGCCCGCCAAGGAAAGGCTTTGGACCTCAGAAGGCCAGAATCACTGCTGGGAGCGCGGACAAGAGGGACATTTTCAGCAGGAATGCCCCTTCATGGATTGCAACTATGAGCAAGTGTGGGTTGCCGGACACAGAGCCCAGAAAAGGGGGCCGGGAAAATTAGTGATCCCTGTGTGGTTCGAGGGGACCCCCACAAATGGTCGTGTGGACTCGGGATGCAGTCAGACCCTCTTATGGGAGGTGCTGGTCCTGGATCTTAGACTCTCGGGGGAGAAAATACACCTACAGTGTGTCCTTGGGGACATCCGCCCTTACCCCACAGCCTGGGTGAGTATCGAGATTGGCCAGCGGGAGGAAGTCTTCCTTGTGGGCGTGGCCCCCAGATTGGCCTACCCCATAGTGCTGGGGTGAGATTGGCCAGAATTTAGGGAGGTCCTCCAGCAGTATCAACCACCTGCTCTACAAATGGAAGGGGCTACATCTCCAGGGAGAGGACTGCTCAGACACACACTGGAGGCAGACCCCAGGGAAGGGATGTCTGCAGTGAGGAAGGCGCCTGCCAACACCCAACCTCCATCCATGGAAGATGCGCAGATAGACCTGGAGCAGGATATTGACTTGGTGAGAGACCAGAGAGAAGACCTGACCCTGAGTAGGGCCTGGGAACAGGCCACCATCCCCGGCCCTGGAGAGGACACATCTCCAAGACCTTTGCAGGGGTCCCGGTTTGAGATCCAGAGGGACCGCCTATGTTGGGTGGTACAGGAAACACAGACATCTGACCCACTTTGTCAGCTGTTGGTTCCCCAGAGGTTGCGATGAGGTCTCCTACAGTTAGCACATGCAAACTCCTGAGCAGGACACCTGGGGCAGGAAAAGACTCTTCAGAAGGTGGCCCGCCGATATTTATTTATTTATTTTTTGGCCTGGCATTCACCAAGAGGTCCAGGAGTATTGCACATCTTTCCTGGAATGCCAGTGGGCCAGATCAAAGGGTGTACCCCGAGCCCCGTTAGTACCCCAGTCCATGGTTGGGGTACCCTTTGAATGCATTGGAATGGACTTGGTTGAGCCCTTAGAAAGAAACAAGACAGGGAATTGATTTATTTTAGTGATCATGGATTACGCAATACATTACCCCGAGGCTGTTCCCCTCCGAGCAATCATGGCAGTGGTGACTGCCGCCAAACCTGTGAAGGTCTTCACTAGGGTCGGGATACCCATGGAGATCCTGACTGACCAGGTTACTAACGTATCCTCTAAACTGATAGCAGAGCTGTGCCGCCTCCTGAATATACAGACACTCTGAACGTCAGTTTACCATCCACAAACTGACGGTCTAGTGGAGCGTTTTAATAGTACCCTGAAGTCCATGTTGCAGAAGTTTGTGGAAGAAGACCCCAGCCATTGGGATACACTATTGCCAGCCCTACTGTTCGCCATAAAGGAGGTACCCCGAGCGTCAACCGGGTTCTTGCCCTTTGAACTCTTGTATGGCAGGCAGCCCCGAGGGATCCTGGGCCTCCTGAGGGAAGACTGGGAGGCACAGGAGACATGAATCCTCGGAACCACCCAGTATGTGCTACATCTCTGAGAACACCTTCAAGCCTTGGGGGCCTTCACCCTGGAGAACCTGCTGCGGGCCCAAGAGACGCAGCTCATAAAGGATTTTCCCAACATGCTATCAACCCATCAGGGATTAACCCACCTTATGAGCCATCATATTGTGACAACACCCCATAAGAGGTGCCCCAATGCTATAGACTCCGGCCACTAGGCCACACTGCCCTGCACCAAAGGCTTGCTTTATGGACTCTGGCCTTTAGGCCCCACTGCCCTGCAGCAAAGTGTGGCACTATAGACTCTGGTCGCTTGGCCACGCTGCCCTGCACCGAAGGGTGGCACTATAGACTCTGGTCGCTAGCCCATGCTGCCCTGACCCTAGGGTGTGGACCTTCACAGTCTCCATCCAAGAGAAGTGATGGTTGGAAGCCAGAAGCCTAAGAGTAGGTCCCCTTGCAGGGGGGGAATTCAAGTGCGGTTGTCCTGAACTGTGGGGAATTCAAGTGCGGTTGTCCTGAACTGTGACAGAAGTATTTTCATAAAATGGCAAACCATTATTTGTTTGCCATGTGGCTTCAGTGAAAGTGGTTGAGCCAGGCAAGGGTCATGGAAACACAATGAAACAACATTAGCTGACTGTGTGTTTTGGAGAACCCACTTACCCATGCAAGGATTCTTTAGCATATTATATGGCTGTAATAGGTCTGCAGTTCCACTTTTCCTTGGGAGATCTGTGAGCTCTGAGACACATCTAAGTAAGTTATAAGGAGCCTAGAAAGGTCCATTGCTCTTGTACTGTTTGGATGGTTTTGTAATGACTTTAACTGTTGTGGAACTCTCAAAGTACATTTTCAGGCTATTCCATACTTTATAAAATCAGCCTTCATCTCATGGTAGAAAAGAAATGTTGACACCTGATATGCTGCTCTGGGGAAGAGACTATAGTTTAAACCCAAATATTTAAGCCTTTTTGGAATCACCTGTTTCCTATAGTTCTTACTGCTTTGTCCGTGAAGCACTTGAAAATTCTTAATAAGGTATTTTCACTAACCCTGGTTTTCCATCTGCTTGGAAAACCTTGTATTTTTTAGTCTGCTAGCCAGCAGATAGCATCTCAAGGGGCTGTAGATTATGCTTCCACAGAGGAGCCTGCCCCAATAATCTTATCTTCCATAATAATTATAGCAAATACATAGTAGAACAATAACAATTATGATGTGGCAGTGCATGCTACCATGGTCATTATGATTATAGAACCATATCCAACATTTGTAGTGTACATCCCTTGTCATACGTCACCAGCAACTGCAAAAATTCCTATACTTGCATTTGGGTAGGGAACACTATACAGTTAATGTTTCGTTTGCCACCTGCCATTGTGAGGCAAGCTAATGTTAATATTTACAAAGGGTGGTAACCCTTGATTGTTGTATCACAGATCACTGACAAAATTGGGCAGCAAAGCATTTTTATACAAACAACAAAAAACCCAACACACAAGTTTCTTGGTAATCAGAACTAATGGAGAAATAAATACAGGAAAAGTATAGGACCTTTAAAGAATGATAAAGGATGCTGGTCCAAAATTTGATCTTGTTACAAAGCATATGTAACTGTATGAGGGGAACTTTTTAAAAAGTCACTTCAGTGCTATTTCTTCTGCAAAATATTCCTGTATTTCAGCAGCTTAGAAAACACACACACAAACATGTAATCTTCCTCTAACAAACTACTATGAGCATAATACAAGTTAAAAAAAAAAGTTGGGAAATAAATGATAGTTTCAAGACTTAAGGGTTTATTATAAACAGTGGGGTAACCATCAACAGTATAATCTATTATTAAAGTATGAATCTTATCCTAATGCATATCTAAGGAGTTGTAAATGGCTGGACCTTACTGGTTGGACCTACAAAATCTTGCAAGATCAATTATCGCATAATCATATAACTACTAACAGACCAAAAAAAAAAAAAAATCAGGACAGCTTTAAGTTAGGGTTGTTGTTATGTACGAGTATGGTGGAACATCATTTCAAAGAACAACCATTTGACATATGAATCCCCACCTGAAATAAATGTGTCTCCAAAATCCTCCAAAACTAGGTTACCTCAAACTTTTTTTCATAATGAGGACCACATTCTAGGAGCAGAGTGCCCAACAGTAACCCCCAAAAGAGGGGACCAGTGTTACCCTAGTGGAAGACTGCATGTGGGAGCCTCCAGTCACTCCCATTCTATGGGGCATAAGAGGTCCACTGCCACCACTATCACCATGCAAGTAGAGGAGCCCGCTGGGGTAATGGGAGGAGTCTTACATACAGGGCCCTCTGCTTAGTGAGGTGGGGTGTAGTTGGAAGAGTCAGAAACAGTGGTCTACCACTAGGGTGGCAGGCAGGTGCTAGCTACCAATGATCTTCAGGCAGGCCATGGCCATTGCTTTCTTCTTTGGGGTAGGTGAGTATTTGGTCCAGAAAAGAAACCTTAGGCCTGGGCTACACTAGCGGGGGAGAGGGGGAGATTTCAAACTAAGATACGCAACTTCAGCTATGCCGTTCGCTTTAGTTCGACTTACCTGGTCATCCTCATGCCGGCGAGTCGACTGCTGCAGCTCCCCCGTCGACTCCACTTACTCCTCCTGCTGAGGTGGAGTACAGGCATCGATTCAGGGATCGATTTATCACGTCCAGATGAAGACACAATAAATCCATCCCCAATACATCAAACTCTACCCACCAATCCAGTGAGTAGTATAGACGTACCCTTAGTCACAACCCCAGAGGGCTGTGTTTGTGGGGGCCTCTATCGACCTCTCTCATCACTCTAGTAGAGGGCCTGAGGTGGGGGAGAGCACAGGTTGATTTAGCTTTCATTTACTATGTGGGTGGGATTTTTTTTTGTTTGGAGGTGGCTCAGCATTGGTTGATTTAGTGCTGGGGATGGCAATAATTGGAGTGCAGCCAGTGGTAGGCAACTGTCTTTGGCCCAAACAGTAGAGGTTGGGCAAAAGGAAGAAAAGCTTGGGCCACCGGTGTCTTTCAGCTCTTCACAAGGTCCTCTGACTATCCTAGCCTTTACTACAACATAGAGCTTAGGAGCTTTGGACAGCTCCTAACAACTCCTTAGGGTTTTTATAATAGAATTCAGGTACAGTGTTAACCGTGAGGAGATAATTTACAATGTAATCTATGGCTATTGCACTTGACTGCTATTGCAAACAGCATTTCATTGTTCATTGAATCATAATTAAGGATGAGAAGATATTGGTGATTGGTGGGAACCCCTTGGGGAGAAAAAAAAACCTAATTTATTTTCTATAAAACATGAAAAATAAAATAGTCCCAGGCTAGCTGTACTCTCGGACAGCTCCTTTCCTGTCAGTCAGAGTCTACTAAACAGGGTACTGGCCATGAATATTCAGCAAAAAGGTAATAAAAGGCCAAGATTACACAATAGGTGAAAAACAGGAGACTTAAAAAACCACCCTCCATCAATACACTTCCCAGCACTGAGTGAAGCATTTATTTAACCATTTAATCAAATGCTTTTAAAAAATACAATTTCATGCCAGTTACATTGGACATAAAAAAGTATAACTAGATAATAAGGCAAATTAGATGCAGTATTTATTTAGTCTTGATCTTTAGCAAGCATTTATGCATGTGCTTGACTCATGGTAGTAAAGTTAAGCATGTGAGTAAGAGTTCACAGGATCAGGGCCTTAATCCTCTAGTCACGCAGTTTGGCAGGAGAACACTGGTTACACATAAACACTGGAAGTAACATATCCCATAGATCAAGAGATTTAGGATATTGCTGGGAAAAGAGTGAAAAGGGATTCACAGTCCTAAATAGCTTTTCAACGTATTTTTTGCACATTTTGCAAATTCATTCGTTTTAATTTCTTTTTAAATCAAGTTTCAAGCTGCCAAAAAGCAAAGCTCTGATACTTCCCAGATCTCAGCATGAATCTACCTAAAATTGGCAATGTGATCTTTGCATCTGCAAAGAAAATACTGAGTCATGTTGTCCTCCCACACAAGTCTTACAAAAATAAAAGCAGCCTAAAGATTCACCCACACCTCATTTGAAGAAAATATAAATCATTCAGTCATGCTTCATGCTTCAGAGACCTTTAGAGAACTCCGAGTGCACAGAAATCCTCACCCACGTTCTGCCTACGCACGACTTGAAACTGGCAATGTTATTTTAAACTCATTCACTATTGAGTCTTGATTGTGTTTGGTGGATGTGCCCAGGAGGAGGCATCTTAAATGCTTTTTGTCAGAAATGAACATGTTACTTGCAGCTTCATGTGAGATTAAGACAAACTCTTGAAACTTTACAAGGCAAGACAAGCAAGGTCATGGACTCTACAAGACTGACTTATTCAAACCCTTAGGGCAGACTAGAAAGTGTCTTGTACTTCTAAATCCGGAAGAATTGGCAGACTTGTGGAACAATGCCTAAAAGGTAGCCAAAGCATCCACCTCTTTCAGAGACATCTATGTTGCTCAGCATTGCTTCCCTGAACTGAAATGTTAGGTATTAAAAGCAACACTATGGTGGCCATACTAGTAAGTCAGTTCAGTATCTCTCAGAGTAAAGTCAGTCATCACAGTGTAATGACTTGGGAGTGTTGGTTCAAATGTCAGGATTTGACTGGTAAATAATTAACAAGGGAAACTACTTGCTTTCTACCTTCTTCCTAGGGATAATATTACATTAATTACTTTATCAGAGCAGGGGGAAACAAGTTCTTTCAGTTCAGTCTGGTGTTAGAATGAACGCTTCCTCTTTTAATGGAAAGAGATTATTAAAATATTAATGAGTAAAGCAAGGTTCTGCATAAGCCACTTCCGGCTTGTGAGGGAAGAGGAAATGGTGCTTTGAGTACAGCAGAATTATGCTATATTTGCAGCTCTGAAGGCTGCATATGAAACTTGTCGGGAGCCCAAGGGCCACACCTAATTTATATCTCCTTTTACATAGCATAATTTTAATCAGAGCAAAAGGCACCCAGTTGTGTTTTAGTTACAGAGTGCTGTAAGCATAAACAGTTTCACAGGACACACAGAAAGAAAGAACAAGCTTTGAGGGCAGCAGAGGAAGAAGTATGAACAGGAAGCCTGGCACTACTTCTCCCAAACCAAATTCTTGATTTATTGTTCAAGAACCACATGCAGTCCAGAGTGAAGGTTTGAGGCTGGCAGTTAGGCAATTGCAGTGTTTTGATTTGTTCAGATTCGTAACAGACAAAAGGCTATTCCCAAATAAGCTTGCAGAAAAATAGCCCTCTCCAGTAATTCTGGATTTATCACTAAGCGAGCAAAATGTTTCCTTCATGAAACCCAAATTAGAGATGATCTAACACAGTAAATCAATTGATTCTAAATTACCTTTACTTCTTTGGTTTCAGTTGAAAGCAGGTGAACATTGTTGAAAACCTCTAAGTGGTTGAGCAAATGAATCTTGTAGTTTCTTGATCCATTTACCAAAGAGGCAACTATCACACACATACTTCCTGAGCATTTATTGGCAATTTATAAAGTGGGGAAGATAATTTGGCTGAAGCTGTCCATCAAAGATAAGCTCTCAGTTCCAGGCGTCCTCTGCTCACCTGGCAGCTACAGATGCTCACGCCGTTCCCTAGAATCTGCAAATAAAGGATCATTCTCCAGACTTCACTGGCAGCTACAGCTGAAGGCCTCTGCATCTCAAATTGTCCTCATCCATGGCAAGCACAGGTCTTGAGTTTTAATATTTTTAAGTACATGGAAATATTTGTCAGTTAAGAATCAAGAAGTGTCTACAGCCTTGCGGAGAGGGTTGTTGTTGGAGTCCCACCTCATAGCTAACATAAGAGTCAGTTTGCTTTAGTGTGTCTTCATGTACAAATGTAATCTGATGAGGGATCTAGATGTGGCCAGACGTTTTTGCCACCCCCTGCTTTCTTTGCTCATGCTTCTCTTTGGCTTTTTCTGTTCCACTGGATTACTTAAATAATTTACAATTAAATAATTAAAGTTGAGTTTTCTGCGGTCCTCATTAGGCTTCAGATTTAACATCCAAGGAGCTGGATAATGAGGATTTACATCTCTCAATGCTATTTTTCACGCCGCATACAGACACACAACCTACACATTAAAGTGTATGAAACTTGCCTTGTATTGCCTTGGCAACCAAGGCCCCAATCCTGCAACCACACATATGCTTAACTTTACCACCCTGCGTGCAATGGTAGTATTCACAGTAGTAAAGTTAAGCACAAGCATAAACATACGCAGGCTCGGTGTCTAAATTAGTACAGTTTTCCCTTCTGTCTGGAGGGAATCCAATGGTTCAGCCTGCTCGTTTCAAAGCCCATCCAACTCAGGGTTTGCAGACCTGTGTTTATTATGAGAAACTGAACCACACAAGTTTTTCATTCACTTTTTTCATTCAAACCTTGATTTAAAAAAAAATCAAAAACAAAATTTTGACTTTTTCAAAATGCTTTGGTTTGACAAAAAAAGCAAAAATGTTTTTTTCAGCTAGTTCATCTTTCAGTTTATTAGGGGAGAAAAGGGAGAGAGGCAAATTGAAAAAGTAAAAACTAAAACTGGTAATTGTGAGGTGAAGGTGTCAAAAAATGGAAAAAATAAAAACAAAATTGCAACAAAATTTCAAGGAAGTCCCATTTCATAGGAAAATTTTTATGAGATATACTTAACATTGTTCTATAAGCGCCATAAGAAATGAAATGTGACACTCACTCAAAATGCCAGTGTTCAAGGGCATCGCACTGCACACCCAGGAAGCAGCACTCTGTCCACCGTCAGCCTTTTTCCAGGATAGTCTTTCTGCTCCCACTTCCTCAAGCACATTTGCTCCCCAAATATCAACACTCCTGAAGGAGCTAAAAGCATGTCTGTTTTGGGGTGGGGGAAACAGAAGACAGAGTCTGATTAATCTAAACTATTCCATTTGTAGCAAAGCATTTAGTATCAAGGACTCTGCAATCATGATGGAAGTTTCTGTTTTTTAACTTTTTATTTTCACCATTATTAACATACATTAACTTTCCATGGACATAGTAACAAATCTGAATTGATAGCCTGCATTTATTAGCTTTGAAAGATCCATTTGTGTTTGGTTAATCTCTTATCACTATCTGTATCTTTAGTTCGTTCAAATTCCAAACCATTCCAGACATTATGAAATCACTGGATCCTGATAAAAGGCCATCAGTCATTTTTTCCATTGAAAGGATTTAATGTACTTTATTTCTCCGTGCCACTAATGTTGGGTATGGGAGCATTTCCATTTACACAGGAAACATTTTTTGAACGCAGCGCATTGCAACTGGAATACAATTGCTTTTGCTCTTTGAGACATCATGTTTACAAAGCTGCCTGCCTAGCTTCTTTCCTTTGCAGAGTCTAAGGCAGCAGCAAAGATATTGGCCTGGCAGGGAACCTGCAGCATGTGCAGTGTATAGTGATTGGCAGGCTCCTCCTCTTATTATTGTGGAAACACAGGCACCTCTAATAGGCAGGAAGTTAAGGCACTGGGCAAAGGTGCAAAGTCGTTTGATAGACGTGGAGGTAGCAGCATCATCAGCCATCCAAGATCCAGCAGACAATGGCGTCATCCTCATCCCAGGCCTAAGCAGTAGCTCTAGAGACTTGGGGAGTGAGGAGTGCAGTGAATCAAATCCTGGTAACAGGCTGGGGAATCTATTAATATGCATCTGCTATAGCGTGTCACCAGCCTTCTCCCTTGTGCACCACTCACCTGCCTGTCTCACCCGTGGCAGACAGCCACAGCAGGGACAAAGGATCCATGTGAAGGAGGCCACTGTAACTGCCCAAAAAGGAGGGAGGCAGGGACTAAAACCAGCTAATTTGTTTGCTAAGAGTTTTAAGGAATGCTGTCTTTTGACTCTATGGTTTTTATTCTTTTGTGCTTCTGAACCAAGACCGTAGTGAGGCAAATGCGAAAGGCTGATGTAGGCTGAAAAGTGTTGTTGCACAAAAATTCCTCTATTAAAACATGTTTTTAAATAGTGAATTCAGAGCTGTCAGTCTGGTACATTCCATCCACACTGCCAGGGAACAGGTAGAGCAAAGGCTGCAGTAGTGCAAGCTTTCCCATGCTGTCATGGCTGTGTACCAGGAATGGGTTACCTAGGGACGTGGTGGGATCTCCGTCCTTAGAAGTGTTTAAGGCCTGGCTTGACAAAACCCTGGCTGGGATGATTTAGTTGCGGTTGGTCCTGCTTTGAGCAGGGGGTTGGACTAGATAACCTCCTGAGGTCTCTTCCAACCCTAATCTTCTATGATTCTACCTCAGTCCTGGCCCACTGGTGGGGGGGGGGGGGTGGCAGACATTTCTAAAGATGAGAGCCAGGGTGATATCAAGCAGTTTGAATTTTTTTATTTTTTTTTTTTTATTTTTTTTTTTTTTTACACACACTGCTTCCTTTGCTATGAGAGGGCATGTTGTCACCCCTAGAAACACTACTGTGGCACAGCGACAGCACTGAAACTGCGCTTCTGTATCACAGACACGACAGCGATGGGAGGGGTTCTGTCAACGCTCTAAATCCACCTCTCCAAGAGGTGGTAGGCGGGCTGTTGAAAGAATTATTCTGTTGACCTAATGCTGATTAGACTATACTGGGGCTTAAGTCAGCTTAATGGTGTCTCTCAGGTGAACCTAAGCTTTAGGAGTAGACCAGGCCTGATTATTTATAGGATGCCCCACGCAACACCACTGTATGTGACCACCTTCCACATTTTCCTAGATGAAAGCTATGTCTACACTACAGATGTTACGGTGGCACAGCTGTACCACTGCATATAAGTACTGACTTCCCCTCTGCCCCATAGGTGCTTGACCCCGCCCCTGGCCGCCCCTGCACCGCTCCAATTCCACCCCCTTCCCTGCTTCTTTACTGCCTCCTCCCCCAAGCACGCCGCATCCCCATTCCTCCTTCCTCCCTCCCAGAAAGTCCTAATAATTGCCAAACAGCTGTTAAGCGGCAGGTGAGAAGTGCTGGGAGGGGGAGGAGTGGTGACACAGTGCGCTTGGTGGAGGAGATGGGGACGGGGGGAGCTTGGGTGCCGGTGGGTGTGGAGAACTCACTAATTTTTCCAGCACCCACGGAGTCAGTGCATGTGCCACTACAGATGCACTGCTGTAAGGTCTCACTTGTCACTGCGCTGTGCTGACGGGGGAGAGCTCTCCCATCAGCCATGAACAGCAGTAGCTATGGTGCCAGGAGAGTGTGTCCTGCCAACATAGTGTTGTCCACACCAGCGCTTTTGTCACCCTTGACTGACAAGAGTGGTAGTGTAGACAAAGTCTTATCCTTGAGGATAATACCTTCCTATCTCACAAGGTTATTGCGAGATAGGAAGGTATTATCCCCATTTTACAGATGAAGATCTGAGGTACAGAAAGATTAAGTGATTTGCACAAGGTCACACAGAAAGTCTGTGGCAGAACTGGGTGTAGAACCCAGCTCTCCCAAGGCCTTGCACAGGGCCACAATTGCAAGGCTATTTTTAGGGATCAAACCTTGGCTGCAACATGACAATAATCTCTCAAGTATTTGTTAGATGTTAGCATGCAATAGGCTAATCTATGTGATCAAAAAGGCCCCAATTCTGCATACGCTTAATTCTCTGACATCTTCATTCAGTGAAATCAGTAGAACCACTCACGTGAATGAAGTTATCTACATGCTTAAGTATTTAAAAGACTGGGGCCTAATTTAGAAGAACCAGCCAGACTCTACAGGAAATGTTGCTGCTCTAGATAAACAACACATGATGGAGCACATGGTGTATGTCTACCTACCCACTTGAGTGAGAGAGCAATTTTGTCTCCAACACCATCTCTGATGGAATGCCAGTTTTGGGGGGTTTTGTGATACAGTGAGATGCTTGTGCACTAGGAACTGGTCTGAGACTACTCACTTTCTTTTCACAGGCCACCTAGGGGCCAGCACAGGGATGAAGGGCACACAGCGGGGTTGGGGAGAGGTGTTAGAGTGGGCAGCAGGTTTATTTAAAGAATATCTCATGCTTTTGTAAAAGGACATTTTAAAATTTGCTCAGAGAAATCATTCTGCAGGTACATGAAATATTTTTTTCCTGCAGATTTTTCTTTTATACTATACTAAGGATTTTACATCAGGATTTCTGATTTAAAGTTCAGCTTCTCTTCCTGCTCTTGAGCTATAAGAAAATGTATTTTAAATGACTGTAAAAATTAAATAACGCAACTATAATCCTTCATTTGTGACATCAAAGCCTCTCCATAGCAACCAGCTATAATGTCACAGTGGGTTATGATTTTGGTTCAGAATTAAGAAAAAAGAAACTGTGAAAAATTCTGTTTTTGTTGCTCACCTCATAAAAAACAAAGGAATAGAAGTAATAAGCACATAAGCAGAGCTATTCCTTCTAAAATTCAAACTTCTTAGTGAAGTTCTTTAAAAGCCCAGTCAGAAAGTGCACCTACCCGACACTTCCACTGAAGTCAAGGGGTGGTAGGCATACTCCAGCCACAGAGGATTATATTAATATAATCGTAAGGGTAGTTCCTAAAGTCCCAACTGAGATGGAGGCTTTGTTGTGCAAGGCACTGCGCGCGCGCCCACGCACACTCAGTAAGAGACAGTCCTTCACCAAAGAGCTTACAATCTAAAAAACTAGACGAAGGCGAAGCGACTCACTCAAGGTCATAGAGCTGGTCAGTGTCAGAGCTGGGAATAAATTGAGGTCTTCTGACTCTTAGTCCTATGCTTTATTTGCTAGGCCACACAGGTCTCAAGTGAAAGGTCAAGCCCTAAAGCAAAGATGCTTGCCAGGGCATCCCTGTTGTTCTGTTTCTGCCCCTGCCCTTGTTCTCCCTGCAGCAAGCTGGCATTTCCCCATGCAGACTTTCAGCCAGCAACTGAAAAAGGAAAACATTTCTTGGGTGGGTTGTTACAACCCACAGTGGAAGAGATGAGCCGACACCATGAGCAGAAGACAATGTGATGGAACAAAGAGACTACCTGCATAAAGTGAGGCCATTTTCTTTCTTTTTAAATTAGGCATGATGAGGGACAGCTTACTGAAAAGCAGGGAATTTACCATCTCTGTCCAGCAAGCCACTTATGTTTGTGCTTAATGTAACAATGTGAAATGTAATCAAAGTAAAGCACGTTACATACTTTTTTCATCAAGGTCTTAACCAGGACTTGAAAAGCACATTGCACCTGCTTTCAAAGAATAAAAAAGATTCTTGGAAGAAAGCATGACCTTCCCACATCCCCACTACCCCAGACACATTTAATTTACAACCTTCTATTTGTGCTGTAAATTGATCTTGTTTATTTACCTAGCCACCCTCAGATGTAATCAGCTTCTACTAGTGGTACCGGAGTCATTTACATCAGCCGGTACATCCAATGCACGTGTCACTGGATCTCTATTCTCTCACAACAAAGCAGCTTTGCGCCTCATTAAAGCCTGAAGCAGTCCATGGTATCAGTAGGAAATTCTTGGTCTAAAAGGCAGTTTTTGTTTGGTTTTGAATCAAACGAGCATATTTGTCACGTCGGAAATGCTGTACATTTTTAATATTTCCTTTATGCCTAGTTGTTAGCCCTAAATAGAACTATGTCTCCAGTGCCCTAATTTGGAGACAGAAATGTTCAGCAAACTATGTCACCTGGAAAAAACAATGTCTTTGTCACTGCATGAGTAGGGTCTGGTGAGCTAGCCAGCACAGGTCTGAACATCAGATCTAGAGGCTGAACAGGCTGTTTCTCCCAGGAGTCTCAGTGCTGTCATGTGCAAGAAACCAGCTGTGATTCCTGTAGTCACTAACCTAACGGTACATTAAATCCTCACAGACTGGTTTACTTATTTAGAAACTCAGAGCTAAGAGATCAGAGACTCTACATATGTCTACATACTGTACTGACCACTAAGACAATGGGAATGACTCCTTAACAGATAAAGAAAAAGAATAATTTTGTGGTGCTTTACAATTTGATTACCTTGCTACTGGATGGAATCCCTAACCTGTTTGAGAGAGAGCCAGAAAGATCATGTCACCCTCTACTGGCTAAATAGTGCATCGCAAACTGTAGATAGTATGGTCATGCCACGTGCTAGTGGTTCCAGCCTACAAAGAACATAAGCGCTACTACCACTACAGAAATCTGTTATCACTTGAGAGTCTAACAGTATTTACCTAACAGCGGAGTAGTGAGGTTTCATTACCTTTGGCCCTGCGGGGTGCCAGGGCTCCGGGCTTTTTTGTCAGCTTCTCCCATCTGCTACCTACCTAAGGCAGCTCCCCACCTAGCATGCTGGCTTTTGTGGATTGCATTCTAAGGTGCCTGTCTCTCCCCATTCATTGTACAGGGAGTCTAGGTGCCTAACTCCGGCTTTGTGGATTGCAGTGTTGTTCCTGGGATTTTGCAGCACCTAAGTGTCTTTGTGGATCTGGGTCCAATTCCTCAGATGAAAGATACCATGTAAGTGCAAATTATTTTCACTACCTTTTCCTGGACATTTACAGCAGTGTGTTTAGACACACTAATTCAAATGGTTCAAAAAGACCCAAGATGAAGGACAAGACAGGAATAAAAATGAATGGCCCAAGCGAAGGGAGGCAAATACAGACAAAACAGATGATCAGCACCTCCAGTATCTTTTCACTGCACTGGATGGGAATACAGATAATTAACACAATGACTAAAAATGTTATCTCCTCTACTGATAAATCTTTGGTCTGGTCTACACTACGCGTTTAAACCGATTTTAGCAGCATTAAACCGATTTAACGCTGCACCCGTCCACACAATGAGGCCCTTTATATCGATATAAAGGGATCTTTAAACCGGTTTCTGTACTCCTCCCCGATGAGAGGAGTAGCGCTGAAATCGGTATTCCATATCGGATTAGGGTTAGTGTGGCTGCAAATCGACGGTATTGGCCTCCAGGTGGTATCCCACAGTGCACCATTGTGAACCGCTCTGACAGCAATCTGAACTTGGATGCACTGGCCAGGTGAACAGGAAAGCACCGGTGAACTTTTGAATTTCATTCTGTTTGCCCAGACGTGGAGCTCTAACAGCAAGCGGTGTGCGATTGCAGTCCCAAATACAAAAAGAGCTCCAGATGGACCGGCGCGAGAGTACTGGATCTGACACTGGTAATGGGGAGACAAATTGTCTATCAGAGCTCGTACAAAGCGAAATGCCAAAGCATTTGAAAAAATATTCCAGGGCTAAGATACAGAGTCCACCGCAGTGCTGCGTGACAAGCGAAACGGAAAGCCAAAGAATCAATATGGAACGCTTCATGGAGGGAAGGAGGGAAGAGGGTACAGGAGACTCCACTATCCCATCAGTTCCCAGCAGTCTCAAATAAGTATTGCATTCTTGGCTGAGCTCCCACATGCCTGTAGGGCAAAACATTGTCCGGGGTGGTTCAGAGTATAGCTCGTTAATTTTACCCCCCTCCGCGTCGTGAAAGAAAAGGGGAAAAATTTTTCTGACTTTTTCAATGTCACCCACGTCTGACTGATAGCTGTGGTAGAGCGCAATGCGTGGCAGTGAAACAGCAGTATCCTGCCTCCCTCCCCTCTCGGTGGTAGAGGAAATAGATGCTATCCGTCGGCAATCATCAGCCCCGTGAGCTGCTCCTGGCTGGCCCAGGAGGCCAGCCGGGGGCGCCGGGTAAAACAGGAATGACTCCTGGTCATTCCCAGTAGATGGACAGAATGGCTGGGTAACCGTCTTCATACATAGCACTGGGTCGCTGAGCTCCATAGCCTCTCCTTCATGTGTTTAAACAAAAAATGTCTGTATTGCCTGGACTATCATGAGCAGCTGAGGCTGCCTCCCCTCTTTATCTCACTAACAAGTCCAGAGTTTCTTAGTCTGGCATTCTTTATACTTATCACACAAATGGGGGGACCCTGCACACGGTGCCCAGAGGGTGGGAGACAGGGAAGCAACGGGGGGTTTGTGCAAGGCACTCCCTAAAAGAATGGCAGTACTCATCATATTGCGGATCTGACACAAAGACGGCTAGTTCTCTGATTACCTGGTACAACGGTTCTCTAGTAAACTTGCACATATTCAGCAGGACTCGACTCCAATTTTAAATACCATATAAAGAGGATGACTGCGGGGAGTCATTCCCATTTGTTATCCTTTGCACCCCGCGTGACCTCAGCCAGGGGCACCTATGACAGCAGCAGACAGTACAGAACGACTGATAACCGTCATCTCATCACCAATTTACAATGGCATGGCAGACGTACAGAACAACTGATAACCATCTCTGCTATCTTGCAAAGGCAAATGAAATGCGGCGTGTACGCGGCAGTAACTCGCGTCCGTTAGCAACATCCAGTAGACATACGGTGACAGTAAAAAAAAGCTGAACGGGCTCCATGGTTGCTGTGCTATGGCATCTGCTAGGGCAATCCAGGGAAAAAGGGCACGAAATGATTGTCTGCCGTTGCTTTCACAGAGGAAGGAATGAGTGACAACATTTACCCAGAATCACCTGCAACACTGTTTTTGCACCATCATGCATTGGGGTCTCAACCCAGAGTTCCAATGGGTGGGGGAGACTGCGGGAACTATGGGATAGCTATGGGATAGCTACCCACAGTGCAACGCTCCAGAAATCGACACTAGCCTCAGACCATGGACGCACATCACCGAATTAATGTGCTTAGTGTGGCCGTGTGCACTCGACTTTATACAATCTCTTTTACAAAACCGGTTTATGTAAAATCGGTATAATCCCATAGTGTAGACATACCCTGAGGCATTTGGGTAGCAACAGGCTACTTATTAACCAAATCAAGGAGGAGGATGCTAGGCTAGCTAGGTGCTGTTCAAAGTTAGACTAGAAGCACTAAAGGATGGACTGTGAACTTGATATTCAAAGAGGAGTATTTAGCGGGGACTTAAGAAGAACAAAGCTGCAAGCATAAATTTGTGTATCCAGGAGACTGACAGATCATAGTCAACGAGTGGATCTCTTGCTTTGAATCCTGGCTCTTATTACAGCACTGGGACTACACCAAAAAATTCACTATTGTAATCGTTTAAGTCCTTGGCCTGAAGAGTCCAGTACAGCTTCTTTCTGCAAGAAGGAAGCCTAAACTGCTGTCCTCCCACTGGTCTGAAGCAGGGGACCCAGTTCTCCTTCAGGCAGTAAGGGACAGAGCAACAGAACTGGAATTCTGGATAAGTCCGGTGCCTTCACCTCCTTCCTTAGGGCAAGATTCCACCAGCCCTACTCACACTGATTCCATTGACTTCAACAGGACTACTGAAAGGTAAGGAATTGCTCAGGGTGAGTAAGGGTGGCAGATCTGGGTCCTGTGTGTGCTAAGGGGTCACTGAATTGTAACTGTCCTGCTTTATTGTGTTGTGTTCTGCCCTGTGGCTTTATCACTTTGGCTCTGGAAATACCAGTGGTCAGGTTGCACACAAGCTTAACTCTCTCCCCTTGTGCAGGAACCTGCTTAGGATACAAATACACCAAGGGTATTCTCAAGTACACCATACTGTCATACAGTTTTTCTACAGCCTTGCAAACATCCACCTTGTAAAGGTCCTCATTCACTGTGCATCTTGTACACAAACACCTTTCATTGGATCTTGCTGGTCTGACATGCAGAGTAGTCAACGGCCCTACAAAACACTACACATATGTCTACGCTTGTATAAAAATACTGATATCTCATGTAAGGAAAAGCTTCTTGTAATACGTACATGCAGAAGGACAGAGTTAAAGGTGCACATGTAACCTTATCTTAGACAGGTCCTGACTTTTGAGTGCACACCCAGCCAGCCTAATATTCTTTTTAACAATTTTTTGATTATACTAATATGTCCGAGTATGATTTACTTTGGATCCACTAGGGGCCATTGCTTTAGTCCTGTTTAAATTAGGTGCTAACTGCACTAATAGTTACTAGGATGCCTACTTCCAAGCCCTTGGGGGCATATAATATGTGGATTTTTAATCACTCTTAATCACCTACCAGGTCTAGGGGAAAAGACTCTAAGCTGTGTTCTCTATGTCTATTGTTAAGGGGATGGTTTATAACATATTCATCACGCTTCTAATTGTACGTTGAGTCTGCAGGAACAAAGTGTTCCCAATCCCCCACCCTTCTAAGGAGAAGTATAAATCAGAGTGAGCATTTGACTTACTCTTCTACAGCTGTGTTCCAGGACATACAAAAGACTGTTTTGTTAATCTGATCTCCCCACATAGGCTTGCTTGCCAGGGCTTTGGAAGAAGAGAGAGGAGCTTTGACCTCAAATAAGGATCCAGTCTCTGGGAAATGGGGGGATAGGAGAACACCACAAGAAAATTCAGAAAACACTGAAGACAAGAAACGTGGAGGGCAGTCAGAGCCTTGATATCTTTGAATTCTCTAAGATATAGACACAGAACCTGTTCTACCTGGATGACCAATAAGCAGAGGCGGCTCCAGGCCCCAGCACGCCAAGCGCATGCTTGGGGCAGCAAGCCGCGGGGGGCGCTCTGCTGGCACCGTGAGGCGGTAGGCAGGGTGCCTCCGGCGGCTTGCCTGTGGCGGGTCCACTGGTCCCACGGCTGCAGAGGTCCGCTGAAGCCGCGGGACCAGCAGACCCTGCGCAGGCAAACCACCGAAGGCAGCCTGCCTGCCGGGCTTGAGGCGGTACTATCCCTAGAGCCGCCCCTGCCAACAAGCTGCCAGGGTTCAGGCCAGGCTAGACTTATATAATATTTTAAGCAATAAAGGATTTGAGGGGAGGGAGACACCTCCTTTGACTGGATTAATTTACAAGTGTAGATGATCTGCATAGGAAAAAAATTGGTTTGCATCCTTTTCACTTCTTTATGAGGGATAAAGAATACTGAAAGGTTTTTTTGAGCTGTCTCTGCTGGGGTGGACAGCTAAGATGGCTTTCTCTTTGGATATTAACAGCACTTTTGATACTGTGGAGCATGTACGAACTTTGAGGTTTATGGATGCTTTGCCTTTGACTGTAGCTCTCTTAAATGGGTGCAGACTTCTTACAAAGTGACCCAAGGCAGTGGTTGACACTAATTATTATGCAGACATACTTAAATTCTGAGTTGGGCCACTCAGCTCTCCCTGTAAGTATTCACACTCACTGTGGTGACCTTAACAGAAGGAATGCCACATAGGGGATATTGGTGAGCTGACATGTAGAGCTAGTGCTCTGAAGGTTTGGTTTTTCTGTCTTCTCTTGAACTGCCTATTGCAGCATTAATCTCCATCCTAAAGACTTCAGGTTCAGGATGAATTTAATAAGATCAGAAACATTGCATATTTAACAGAGTAGTAGGGTCAAGAATTCTCAGGAAAGCCTTCCATTTGGATTAGCTCAAGCAGACCAAACTAATCGGGGTGACAATTCTTTTCCAGCCACCTGATCTGTACAAATCCTATTATTCCATCTTTGCTCCAGCAGATTCAGGATGTGCACATGAGAGAGCAAGTTTCTCTTGGAGAAGTGTTGGGACAGGATTATGGTGGGGAGCCAGCTCCTTTCTTGGTCTTCAGAAGGAGGGAATGACAGCTAATAGCAGGCTCCCTTTCTCGTGATCCTGCTGGTAGGAAGGGAACAGGAGAGGAGAAAGATCACTAACAACTTTCCTGCACATCCAAATGATCTGTGCACCTGGTAGCCTCTGCCACCTCATGTGCATCTTGCCTATTGTTTTGATAGGGATGGGCAGGGATTAGAGGATTGAAAGAAAGAGATATGGCTGCACCATCTTGGATATTAAATCCTTTATGCCTTACACAGATCCGTTGTGTGATGGATTCTTGAAAAACAGTTGCACCGCATACTATTGTGTTTCAGGCAAAGTCTGATGTTAACGGCATAGAATATTCATGCTTATGATTGAAAACATAGGATTTGGAATTTGCCACCTAGAAGCTGCTAGTTAATAAAAAGTTTTTGTTTTGTTGCTTTTAAACCCGAGCTGAACAGGGTCCCCTGGGGCCTTACATGTGTGCTTAGGGCTTGGATGTCAGCTGTGAATTGCAAAGCACAGGTCATGTTACAAAATAAACACCTTCAAGGCAGTGGCCTAGAATGCGTCAAAAAAAACAATAGAAATAATTTGATCATTAAACACTTCAGGTGCCGAAGAGAATCAGCAAGTCACTGCTGTCCTGCTATCTGACCTGGAACAACAAATACCATTACTTGCATTCAGATGTATTACAGTGCAAAACAGGAAGCTGCAGTCTATGGACTTGTCTGTTCTGGGGATTTGCCCTGATTTCAACCATTATGGGCCAGCTGCCAACGTAGCTGCACCAAGGCAACCTCATAGCACAGACAGGCAAAGCCACTATTTGCACTAGTACAACTTAACTGCAATGGAATTGGGGCAAATCCCCAGCATTGGCAAGGCCCCAGTCATGGGCCACAGGGAGACTTGTTCTAGAAGGGAAATAGTGAGTCCAGTTATCATTCAGCCAGCTCCAGCCTCTGCTACTTCTCAGCTCTTAGGCCCACTGAACAGATCTGCAGTTCCGAGACTGGCTTTTGGCACTGTAAGCTTAAGGCTCCGTCTGCCCTACACAAACCACAAAGATCAGCAGCACTGTTAAATGCAATTGCTGCCTAAGCAGAATCTAACATAGTTTGGCCTGGCCTGCATTGAGGAGGCCTAACAAGGTTATAACGCAGGGGTTCAGAAACTGCCTTCTAGCCCAAGGAAACTTTGGCTAAAGAGTTCGAGAGGGGTTAGAAGTCCAGTTCTAAAACAATTTGGGCCCTTCCCACACTGACCAGGCTGAACCATTTTACATTTTACTTGGGCAACAACCAGCCTTTACCAATTGTTACATTTAGTTTGTGTGGTATAGATGGGGCCCAAAATCTTTCTTCTTGCACATTTCTCTTGGTGGACCAATGGGGCCATATCAGCAAAGATCCCCAGAGGGTGCTCCCTTCAGAATCCCATTGGGAATTAGATGCGTATGCATTTAACAAAACTTTACTAGGCACATATATGCATCTTTGGTGCACCTAAATACCTTTAAAAGCTAGCCATTAATCTCTGCCCCCCATGTGTAAAATGGAACAATAATCCTTCCTATCTCCCACCATTTATATATCTTGTGTATTTAGATTCTAAATTCTTCAGGGATAAGCTCTTCTGCGTGCATGTATAAAGCCTAACACTATGGGGCCCACCATCTCAGAGGGGTCCTCTAGGCACTGCTGGAATACAAATAATAATCAAAGAACATAGATCAGATGGGGACCTACAAGGTCAGTCACCCTACTTCAAAGAACTTTATTACAATGTTATTGCTAAGTCTCATACAGTTAATCCTAGTCTTGTCTTCCTCTTCCTCCCCTTCCCCTTCCCCTCCCCCACCGCCCGAGATGCTGGTTGGTCTGCCTGCTTGATAAAGGAAACCATCTGAGCTAAAATAGCATCCTTAACTGCAAAATAGCAGCAGAGTAGACATCGTAATGGTATTAAAGGAAGGCCATGAACTACCATACAGGAGAGAGCAAGAGGAATTCTGTTGAGACAAAACCAGGAGTTTCTTTTCCTGGTTTGGTGGAGACTCAGACTTTTTGTGGCAACCTTAACTTGAATACTCCCACAGTTCCACTTCCTTCTTTGGTATTTCCAAACCAACTGAAACTACAAGGTGCTTGAAGTCTTACAGAGATTTTGCTCACAAAGCAAGGGGTGCTGCAAATTATAAGCCAAGTTTTGACACTGTCTCTGTTTGTGGCTTTGTGCAAATCACTTACACCTTATCTATAGAATGAAGATAACAATCCAACAAAAAGTGCTAGGTATTATTGCAGTTTTTATTATCCTAATCTACCTGCCTTGCAGGGGTGTTTGGAGTATCAGTTAATATCCATAAAATGCTCTGAAAATAAAACATGCTATGTTAATATGTAAATAAATGTAGTCAGTGTCCATAACCAAAAAAGCACTTGGACACTCTACATAAATATAACCAATAGTTAAAAAGCATAAAACAGACCCAAATCCCAATCCCAGCCCATCCCCCAATCTGCAGAGAAGCGTAAATGGAAAGGAAATAGAAGAGGTTAAATGACTATGGATAAACTCCTTTGGAGTGGAGGACATTATCCAGATAAACTATGATAGGTGACCAGACAGCAAGTGGGAAAAATCGGGATGGGAGTGGGGGGTAATAGGATCTTATATAAAAAAAAAAAAGACCCAAAAATCGAGACATCTGGTCACCCTAATACTACCAATATACTGCATAACACTAGGGAAAGCAGAGGGAAACTTTGGTCAGTAGTCCAGGGCAAAACCCTTCTCTTACAAAAAGTGCCCCACAATCTTTATTAGTCACACAGAGTAGACAGTATTTTGGTTTTAATGTCTCATCCTCCAAAAGACTTGTCACACAGTAATCCACAAGGAACTCAATATATTTACCTCAGAGAATGAAGGGGTTGAGTCAGTCTAGCCAGGATTAGATTCTGAGAAGCCGAGGAATTTCAGACCCGATGCTTAGAGTATTCAGCTATCCCTTTCAGCAAAGAAATTGTTACTATTCATCCAACTCAGTTTCTACGGTGATGAGCACCATAGAAATTGCCTACAAGAAGAATAAATGCATACTCATTGGATTGCAAGCCTGAGGAATGGCCACCTCCACAGATAATTTGGCATGTTACTAATGCTCTTGAGGACATTCATGGGAGGCAGTAATCTCTGGATTTGTGCTGTAAACTTCATTCCTGAAGGTGATTAGAAGGGAATTTCTCAAAACTGCCACCCCAAATTGTACAAACAGAGCAAGTTAACAAACTAACCATTTTGTGGTTGGAGGATTCAATTATTTACTCTGACCTGAACAAGATTGTTATAATTAAAACAATAATTAGATTAATTATTAACCATCAACAAGCAATAGACCTAAGGAGAGCATAAATACCCATCAGACATTGATAATTCATGGCCATCAGTACCTGACTCAGCATCACAACTTGACTAGAGTTTTAATATCAAAGAATCATAGTCAGAGATGACAAACCATACAGTATAGTGCCTGTATGCTATCAGCAGGGGCAGCTCCAGGCAGCAGCGCAGCAAGCGTGCGCCTGGGGCAGCAAGCCATCGGGGGCATCCTGCCGGTCGCCATTAGGGCAGCAGTCAGGCTGCCATCTGCAGCATGCCTGCAGGAGGTCCTTTGGTCCCACGGCTTTGGCAGCAATTCGGCGGCAGGTACGCTGAAGGCACAGGACCGGCAGACCTCCTGCAGGCATGTCGCCGAATCCGCGTTACCAGTGGACCTCCCGCAGATGTGCTGCCGAAAATCACCTAACTGCTGTGCTTGGGGCGGCAAAATACATAGAGTTGCCCTTGGCTATCTGTCCACTTCCAGCTACCCGAGGCATTAAAACATGCCAGAATAATAGGGTTGAAAGTCTGGAGAATGGATTTTTCCATACTAAGAAATACAGCATTGAAAAACACAGTTTAATTTTAAGTGTAAGACTTTTCAAAGATGAGAGCCCAGTTTAAAAAAAACTTAGTTCATTCCTTTCACCCCACAACCATTTACAAATATAAGGCCTGATCCTGCCCCCTTGAATGAATTATGAAGCTCACATTGGCTCCAGTGATAGAGGAGAAGACTGTGCAATCGGATCTGAGTTAGCATATCATACCACACACACAGAGCCTCACTGAAATCAATGAAGTGTCCCATGGGCACAGAGGTCACCCATATGGATCGGGCCCTCGACTAAATTTCATGGATTTATAGATTTTTACAGCCAGAAGGAACCATGATGATTATTTAGTCTGACCTCCTCCAAAGAGCCTCACTCAGTTATTTCTGCATCAACCAATAATCTCTGGTTGTGCTATAGTGTATATCTGAGAATGAGATCTAGTCTTGATTTAAAGACTTAAAGTGATGGAGAAGCCACCATATCCACCATAGGCATAGGTGCTGGAACTAGGGGTGCTGCTACAACCCCACAGATTGAAGTGGTTTCCATGGCTACAGGGTTTACAATTTGGTTCAATGCCTCTCAGTGTAACACTTACAGACCCTGATCATCGACGGGCAGGATTGAACCTGGGACTTCTGGAGCTAAATGCATGAGCCTTTATTGAATGAGCTAAAAGCCACATGGTTCCTACATAAGGCTGTAGCAGGCTGACTTATTCATCTCTAAGTGGTCTTGGTGCCACTAGAGGGGACAGAACATCACACCCAGGAGGTGTGTGGGTTACATCAGCACCTCCACTATACGAATTGTTCCAGCACCACTGTCCGTAAGTGAGTTGTTCCAATATTAATAACATTCTCTGCTAAAAATTTACACCTTATTTCTAGTCCGAATTTATCTAATTTTGGCTTCCAGCCGTTGGATCTTGTTATGCCTATTTCAGATTGACGAAAAACTCATCTACTTTCAGAAACCTCTTCCCCATGAAGGTACTTTTACACTGTGATCACTTCATTGGTTACTGAAAAGCAACCACCAAATCCATCACCGCTGCAATGAAATGCAAAAGCAAAACTACATAGTCCTTCAGGACAGAAAGTGAAAAAGCCATCGTAGCTGGTTAAAACTTCAGAGGGAATGTGAGCAGGCAGGATGTAATTACCAGAGTTGGAATTTGGCCTGGACACCATGGAGACGAAATACAGCAGATGGTTAAGGTATACTGGAAACATATGCATAGCTCCTGATTATTGACGAGACCTAGAAAATGAAAAAAAGAGACCCACTGAAGGGAAACTTTCCCCAGAAACTGTTAACTAAAAGACTGGAGTACTGGACAATACTACAGAAAAGTGAACAAACTAAAGTCAGAGCAGATGGAGAGAAAGACAAGCCACAGTATGTATTAGCCTGGCTAATAAGTAAAGAGCATCACCTCAATTCAGAGGGCGGATAATTTCTATAACATTCCACCTCTAAGGATGACAACGTGATTTAGAAGTGTTAAATTAAAGCTCACAACCTTCAATGCCCTTGGAATATGGAGCCCTAACACAGGATCAGGAGGGTATTTTATTTATTTAAGTAATTCATTAACCCTCCATTGCAGAAAAGACACCTGGGGGCTGTACAGAAATTCAGTTAAAAACCACAGATCTGCCCCAATGTCCCAGCTTACTTAAACGCAGTATCCAGACTTCCACTCATCCCCCCACCACAGCAGAGGAATCCAGAGGAATAAGGGATGTTAGATGGCCATGGAGACACTGAATCAAATAGAAAAGCAGTCCAGGGAGTTCTGAAAACAGATGGCTCCTGATGGACGTCCTTAAAGGACGCAGTGCCACAGACAGTGCTCTGCTGCCTACCTAATCCAGAATGAATCCTGGGTGATAAAGAAGGACAATCCAACTGACTGCGACTGCTGTAGGTGCCGTTTTAAAGTAGCAATGACAACCCAGCAGACAAGGTTTCTGCCTTCAGCACCTCCACTATAGAAATGGTTCCAGGCCAGCACCATGGGCAAGTGCCCTTGAGTGACAGAACATTGCAGACAGTTTCGTGAATACCTCCATCCTACATTTTTCCAACGATACCTTTAGAGAATGTTACCAACATTTATAGTCCCAGACTGAGGGCTGGTCTACACTGCGGGGTAAAATCGATTTTAGATACGCAATTTCAGCTACGTGAATAACGTAGCTGAAGTCAAATATCTAAAATCAATTTACTCACCCATCCTCACCGCACGGGATCGATGTCCGCGGCTCGCCATGTCGATTCCAGAACTCCGTTGGGGTTGGTGGAGTTCCGGAATCGATATAAGCGCTCTAGATTAGATGCGATATATTGATCCCAGAGCAATCGATTTTAACGCGCCGATACGGCGCGTAGTCTAGACGTGACCTAAGGCCCTGACCCTGCAAAACAAGTCTGAGAGTAGCTTTACACACAAGTAATTCAATTGAGTTAAGTGGGACTACTCCTGTGGGTAAAGCTCGGGGCCTTGCATGACAAAATAAATAAAATTAAAGATAGTAAAACTTGTGGAGGGGGCGGGAGAGAGAAACAGCTCCAAGAAGAACACAGAGAGAGTTGATGATGAAGTCAGAGAAATGAAACAACAGCCACACTGGAATGTGGTCAGAACCCCTTGAGCACACACACAATACCAAACACCACACCTGAAAATACATTTTCATTGTCCCTTTAAAAAAAAAAAAAAAAAAAAAAAAAAA